>NW_028168717.1:0-75000 GCF_964237585.1 Gallinula chloropus
GGGGTTGAGGGGGGGTCAGGAGAGCTGGGGGGCTGGGGGGAGATTTGGGGGGGGCAGGGAGGGATGGGGGGGTTGGGGGGTTTGGGGGGGGCAGGAGAGCTGAAGGGAGGGGGGGGTCAGGGAGAGATTTGGGGGGGGCAGGAGAGCCGGGGGGGGGGTTGGGTGGGGGTCGGGGTTTGGGGGGCAGGAGAGTCAGGGGGGGTGGGTTGGGGGTGTTGGGGGGTCAGGGAGGGATTTGGGGGGGCAGGGAAGGGTTGGGGGGGCAGGAGAGCCGGGGGGGGGTTGGGTTGGGGCGGTTGGGGGGTCAGGAGAGCCAGAGGGTCGGGGGGCTCAGGGAGGGGTTTGGGGGGGCAGGAGAGTCAGGGGGGATGGGTTGGGGGGTTTGGGGGGGGCAGGAGAGCTGAAGGGTGGGGTGGGGGCAGGGAGGGGCTTTGGGGGGGTCAGGGAAGGGTTGGGGGGGCAGGAGAGCCGGGGGGGTTGGGTGGGGTGGGGGTCGGGGTTGAGGGGGGGGCAGGAGAGCTGGGGGGCTGGGGGGAGATTTGGGGGGGGGCAGGGAGGGGTTGGGGGGGCAGGAGAGCCAGAGGGTCAGGGGGAGATTGGGGGGGTCAGGAGAGATGGGGGGGGGGTCGGGGGGGTCAGGGAGGGGTTGGGGGGGGCAGGAGAGCTGGGGGGGCGGGGGGAGATTTGGGGGGGGCAGGAGAGTCAGGGGGGGTGGGTTGGGGGGGTTGGGGGGGGCAGGAGAGCTGGAGGGTGGGGTGGGGGCAGGGAGGGGATTTGGGGGGGTCAGGGAGGGGTTTGGAGGGGGGGTCAGGAGAACTGGGGGGCTGGGGGAGGCTCGGGGGGACATTGGGGGGGGCAGGAGAGTCGGGGGGGTTGGGTGGGGTGGGGGTCGGTGGGGGTTTTGGGGGTGGTGGAAGAGCTGGGGGTTGGGGGGGGGTCGGGGTTTGGGGGGGGCAGAAGAGCTGGGGGGTTCGGGGGGAGATTTGGGGGGGTCTGGGAGGGTTTGGGGGGGGCAGGAGAGCCGGGGGGGGTTGGGAGGGGTCGGGGGAGTTTTGCGGGGGGGGGGCAGGGAGGAGTTGGGGGGGCAGGAGAGATGGGGGGGTTGGGTGGGGGTTGGGTCAGGGGTTGGGTGGGGGGTGGGAACGTCACCCCCCCCACCCCCCCCAGCCCCCCCCAGCCCCTCCCCCAGCCCCCCAACCAACCCCCCCCAGCCCCCAGCCCCCCAGCCCCTACCCAGCCCCCCCCCGTCCAGCTGGGACCCCCCCAACCCCCCACCCCAATTTACCCCCCATTCCCCACCCCCCCCCAGCCCCTCCCCCAGCCCCCCAACCAACCCCCCCCTCCCAGCCCCCCCCCAGCCCCTCCCCAGCCCCCACCCGTCCAGCTGGGGACCCCCCAACCCCCCCCCCAATTTACCCCCCACCCCCCCGCAGGGAGCAGCCCCGGGACCGGTCACAGGGGGGGTGGAGTTGGGGCCGAAACCCGACAACCCCCCGCGGGGCAGCGGAACCGGCCGGGTGTCGGCCCCACAGATCCTGCCCCACAGATCCTGCCCCATAGATCCTGCCCCACAGATCCTGCCCCATAGATCCTGCCCCACACATCCTGCCCCACACATCCTGCCCCATAGATCCTGACCCAGAGATCCTGTCCCATAGATCCTGCCCCATAGACCCCCCTGCCCCAAAGAGACCCCCTGCCCCATAGATCCCCCTGCCCCATAGCAACACCCTTAACCCACAGAGACCCCCCTGCCCCTTAGAGACCCCCTGTACCACAGAGACCCCCCTGCTCCGTAGAGAACCCCTGCCCCACACATCCGCTGCCCCATAGAGACCCCCTGCCCCATAGCAACCCCCCTGCCCCATAGCAACCCCCCTGCTCCGTAGAGACCCCCTGCCCCATAGCAACACCCCTGCCCCATAGAGACCCCCCCGTACAATAGAGACCCCCCTGCCCTATAGAGACCCCTCTGCCCCATAGCAACCCTTCTGCCTCATAGGCCCCCCTGCCCCATAGATCCTTCCCTGCCCCACAGAGACCCCCCTGCCCATAGAGACCCCCTGCCCCATAGAGACCCCCTGCCCCACAGAGACCCCCTGCCCCATAGAGAACCCCCTGCCCCATAGAGACCCCCCTGCCCCATAGAGACCCCCTGCCCCATAGCAACACCCCTGCCCCATAGAGAGCCACCTGCCCCACAGAGACCCCCCCTGCCCCATAGAGACCCCCCTGCCCCACAGAGACCCCCCTGCCCCACAGAGACCCCCTGCCCCATAGAGAACCCCCTGCCCCACAGAGACCCCCTGTACCACAGAGGCCCCCCGCCCCATAGAGACCCCCCTGTAGAATAGAGACCCCCCTGTACACAGAGACCCCCTGCCCCATAGCAAGTCCCGTGCCCCATAGAGACCCCCTGCCCCATAGAGACCCCCCTGCCCCATAGAGAAACCCCTACCCCATAGAGACCCCCCTGTACCACAAAGACCCCCTGCCCCATAGATCCCCCTGCCCCATAGAGACCCCCCTGCCCCATAGAGACCCCCCTGCCCCATAGATCCTCCCTGCCCCAAAGAGACCCCCTGCCCCATATCAAACCTCCAGCCCCATAGAGACCCCCCTGCCCCATAGAGACCCCCCTGCCCCACACATCCCCCTGCCCATAGAAACCCCCCTGGACAATAGAGACCCCCCTGCCCCATAGATCCCTCCCTGCCCCACACATCCCCCTGCCCCATAGAGACCCCCCTGTACAACAGAGACCCCCCCTGTACAATAGAGACCCACCTGCCCCATAGAGACCCCCTGCCCCATAGATCCCCCTGCCCCACACATCTCCCTGCCCCATAGCAAAACCCCTGCCCCATAGAGACCCCCCCCTGCACCACAGAGACCCCCCTGCCCCATAGAGACCCCCCTGTACAATACAGAAAACCCTGCCCCATAGATCCCCCTGCCCCATAGATCCCCCTGCCCCACACATCTCCCTGCCCATTTCAGAACCCCTGCCCCATAGAGACCCCCCTGTACAACACAGACCCCCCTGTACAATAGAGACCCCCCTGCCCCATAGATCCTGCCCCATAGATCCTGCCCCACACATCCTGCCCCACACATCCTGCCCCACACATCCTGCCCCATAGAGACTCCCCTGCCCCACAGTTCCCCCTGCCCCATAGAGACCCCCCTGTACAATAGGGACCTCCCTGCCCCATAGATCCTGCCCTATAGATACTGCCCCATAGATCCCACTGCCCCATAGAGACACCCCTGCCCCATAGATCCCCCTGCCCCATAGATCCTGCCCCACAGATCCCGCCCCACACATCCTGCCCCACACCTGCCCCATAACCAGCCCCTCACCAGTGACCTCCTCCCCCACAATCTCCCCACCTCCTTATGAGCTGGACCCCCAAGTGTGGGGCTGGGACCCATAAGTGTGGGGCTGGGACCCATAAGTGTGGGGCTGGACCCATAAGTGTGGGGCTGGGACCCATAAGTGGGGGGCTGGATCCATAAGTAGGGGCTGGACCCATAAGTGTGGGGCTGGGACCCAGAACTATGGGTCAGTCTATGGGTCAGGCTGATCTGTGCCCCATAGAGACCCCCCTGCCCCATAGATCCTGCCCCATAGATCCTCCTGCCCCATAGAGACCCCCTGTACAATAGGGACCCTCCTGCCCCATAGACCCTGCCCCACACATCCTGCCCCATAGATCCTGCCCCATAGATCCCCCTGCCCCATAGAGTCCCCCCTGCCCCATAGACCTCCCTGCCCCATAGAGAACCCCCTGTACAAGAGGGAACCCCCTGCCCCATAGATCCTGCCCCATAGCTTCCCCTGCCCCACACATCCCCCTGCCCCATAGATTCTCCTGCCCTATAGAGACCCCCGTGTACAATATGGACCCCCCTGCCCCACATATCCTGCCCCATAGATCCTGTCCCATAGATCCCCCTGCCCCGTAGATCCCTCCAAACACATCCTGCCCCATAGATCCTGCCCCATAGATCCTGCCCCATAGATTCTGCCCCATAGCTTCCCCTGGCCCACATATCCTGCCCCACACATCATGCCCCACAGATCCCCCTGCCCCATAGATCCCCCTGGCCCCATAGATCTTCCTCTGTCCCATAGATCCCCCTCTGCCCCATAGAGACCCCCCTGTACAATAGAGACCCCCCTGTACAATATGGACCCCCCTGCCCCACATATCCTGCCCCATAGATCATGCCCCATAGATCCCCCTGACCCATAGATCCTGCCCCATAGATCCCCCTGCCCCATAGATCAGGCCCCATAGATCCCCCTGACCCATAGCACCCCTGCCCCATAGATCCCCCTGCCCCATAGATCCCCCTCTGCCCCATAGATCCCCCTGACCCATAGATCCCCCTCTGCCCCATAGATCCCCCTTGTCCCATAGATCCTGCCCCACACATCCTGCCCCATAGATCCTCCTGCCCCATAGAGACCCCCCTGTACAATATGGACCCCCCTGCCCCACATATCCTGCCCCATAGATCCTGCCCCATAGATCCTGCCCCAGACATCCTGCCCCATAGAGACCCCCCTGCCCCATAGATCCACCTGCCCCATAGAGACCCCCCTGTAAAATAGGGACCCCCCTGCCCCATAGATCCCCCGTGCCCCATAGATCCTGCCCCACACATCCCGCCCCACACATCCTGCCCCATAGATTCGTCCCCATAGATCCTGCTCCACAGATCCTGCCCCATAGATCCTGCCCCATAGAAACTGCCCCACACATCCTGCCCCATAGAACCTGCCCCATAGATCTTGACCCATAGATTCCCCCTGCCCCATACATCCCCCAGCCCCATAGATCCTGCCCCATAGATCCCCCTGCCCCATAGACACCCCCCTGTAAAATAGGGACCCCCCCGCCCCATAGAATCTGCCCCACACATCCTGCCCCACACATCCTGCCCCATAGATCCTGCCCCACATATCCTGCCCCATAGATCCTGCCCCACACATCCTGCCCCACACATCCTGCCCCATAGATCCTGCCCCACAGATCCTGCCCCACACATCCTGCCCCATAGATCCTGCCCCACACATCCTGCTCCATAGATCCTGCCCCATAGATCCTGCCCCACACATCCTGCCCCACAGATCCTGCCCCAGAGATCCTGCCCCATAGATCCTGCCCCACACATCCTGCCCCATAGATCCTGCCCCATAGATCCTGCCCCACACATCCTGCCCCACACATCCTGCCCCATAGATCCTGCCCCATAGATCCTGACCCATAGATCCTGCCCCACACATCCTGCCCCATAGATCCTGCCCCATAGATCCTGCCCCACACATCCTGCCCTATAGATCCTGCCCTATAGATCCTGCCCCATAGATCCTGCCCCATAGATCCTGCCCTATAGATCCTGCCCCACACATCCTGTCCCACACATCCTGCCCCATAGATCCTGCCCTATAGATCCTGCCCCATAGATCCTGCCCCACACATCCTGCCCCATAGATCCTGCCCCATAGATCCTGCCCCACACATCCTGCCCCATAGATCCTGACCCAGAGATCCTGCCCCATAGATCCTGCCCCATAGATCCTGCCCCACACATCCTGCCCCACACATCCTGCCCCATAGATCCTGCCCCATCGATCCTGCCCCATAGATCCTGCCCCACACATCCTGCCCCATAGATCCTGCCCCATAGATCCTGCCCCACACATCCGGCCCCATAGATCCTCCCCCATAGATCCTGCCCCACACATCCTGCCCCATAGATCCTGCCCCATAGATCCTGCCCCATAGATCCCCCTGCCCCATAGATCCTGCCCCACAGATCCTGCCCCACAGATCCTGCCCCACACATCCTGCCCCACACATCCTGCCCCATAGATCCTGCCCCACAGATCCTGCCCCACACATCCTGCCCCATAGATCCTGCCCCATAGATCCTGCCCCACACATCCTGCCCCACAGATCCTGCCCCATAGATCCTGCCCCACACATCCGGCCCCATAGATCCTGCCCCATAGATCCTGCCCTACACATCCTGCCCCATAGACCCTGACCCACACATCCTGCCCCATAGATCCTGCCCCATAGACCCCCCTGCCCCAAGAGACCCCCTGCCCCATAGATCCCCCTGCCCCATAGCAACACCCTTAACCCACAGAGACCCCCTGCCCCTTAGAGACCCCCCTGTACCACAGAGACCCCCGGCCCCATAGAGACCCCCTGCCCCACACATCCGCTGCCCCATAGAGACCCCCTGCCCCATAGCAACGCCCCTGCCCCATAGAGACCCCCTGCCCCATAGAGACCCCCCCGTACAATAGAGACCCCCCTGTACCATAGGGAGCCCCCTTCCCATAGAGACCCCCCTGCCCCAAAGAGACCCGCTGCCCCAAGAGACCCCCTGCCCTATAGAGACCCCCTGCCCCATAGAGAGCCCCCTGCCCGATAGAGACCCCCTGCCCCATAGAGACCCCCATGTACAAGAGACCACCTGCCCCATAGATCCCCCTGCCCCATGGCAACCCCCCTGCCCCATAGTGACCCCTCTGTACAATAGAGACCCCTCTGACCCATAGATCCTCCCTGCCCCATAGAGACCCCCTGCCCCATATCAAACCTCCTGCCCCATAGAGACCCCCCTGCCCCATAGAGACCCCCCTGGACAATAGAGACCCCCCTGCCCCATAGATCCCCCTGCCGCAGAGAGACCCCCCCTGTACAAAAGGGACCCCCCTGCCCCATAGAATCTGCCCCACACATCCTGCCCCTCAGATCCAGCCCCATAGATCCCCCTGCCCCACAGATCCCACTGCACCATAGAGACCCCCCTGCCCCATAGATCCTGCCCCATAGATCCTGCCCCACACACCCTGCCCCATAGATCCTGCCCCACAGATCCCCTGCCCCATAGATCCTGCCCCATAGATCCTGCCCCACACATCCGGCCCCACACATCCTGCCCCATAGATCCTGCCCCATAGAATCTGCCCCATAGATCCTGCCCCACAGATCCTGCCCCACACGTCCTGCCCTACAGCTCCTGCCCCATAGATCCCCCTGCCCCATAGACCTCCCTGCCCCATGGAGACCCCCCTGTACAAGAGGGACAGCCCTGCCCTATAGATCCTGCCCCACACATCCTGCCCAACACGTCCTGCCCATAGATCCCCCTGCCCCATAGAGACTCTCCTGCCCCATAGAGACCCCCCTGTACAATAGAGAATCCCCCTGCCCCACACATCCTGCCCCACACATCCTGCCCCATAGATCCTCCTGCCCCACATATCCTGCCCCATAGATCCTGCCCCATAGATCCCCCTGCCCCATAGATCCCTCCTGCCCCATAGAGACCCCCCTGCCCCATAGATCCTGCCCCATAGAATCTGCCCCATAGATACCGCCCCACACATCCTGCCCCCAAAATCCTGCCCCATAGATCCAGCCCCATAGCACCCCTGCCCCATAGATCCCCCTGCCTCACACATCCTGCCCCATAGATCCTGCCCCATAGATTACCCTGCCCCATAGAGACCCCCCTGTACAAAGGGAACCCCCCTGCCCCATAGATCCTGCCCCATAGATCCTGCCCAACACATCCTGCCCCATGGATCCTGCCCCATAGATCCTGCCCCATGGATCCTGCCCCTCAGATCCAGCCCCATAGATCCCCCTGCCCCACAGATCCCCCTGCCCCATAGATCCTGCCCCATAGATCCCCCTGCCCCATAGACACCCCCCTGTACAATAGAGACCCCCCTGCCCCATAGAATCTGCCCCATAGATCCTGACCCACACATCCTGCCCCACACATCCTGCCCCATAGATCCTGACCCAGAGATCCTGCCCCATAGATCCTGCCCCACAGATCCTGCCCCAGAGATCCTGCCCCATAGATCCTGCCCCACACATCCTGCCCCACACATCCTGCCCCATAGATCCTGACCCAGAGATCCTGCCCCACACATCCTGCCCCACACATCCTGCCCTATAGATCCTGCCCCAGAGATCCTGCCCCATAGATCCTGCCCCACACATCCTGCCCCACAGATCCTGCCCCATAGATATTGCCCAATAGATCCTGCCCCATAGATCCTGCCCCACAGATCCTGCCCCATAGATCCTGCCCCACACATCCTGCCCCAGAGATCCTGCCCCATAGATCCTGCCCCACACATCCTGCCCCACACATCCTGCCCCACACATCCTGCCCCATAGATCCTGCCCCACACATCTTGCCCCACACATCCTGCCCCATAGATCCTGCCCCACTCATCCTGCCCCATAGATCCAGCCCCATAGATCCTGACCCCATAGATCCGGCCCCACACATCCTGCCCCTTAGATCCTGCCCCATAGATCCTGCCCCACACATCCTGCCCCAGAGATCCTGCCCCATAGAATCTGCCCCATAGATCCTGCCCCACACATCCTGCTCCATAGATCCTGCCCCACACATCCTGCCCCATAGATCCAGCCCCATAGATCCTGCCCCATAGATCCCCCTGCCCCATAGATCCTGCCCCATAGATCCTGACCCAGACATCCTGCCCCATAGATCCTGCCCCACAGATCCGGCCCCACAGATCCTGACCCATAGATCCTGACCCAGAGATCCTGCCCCATAGATCCTGCCCCATAGTATCTGCCCCATAGATCCTGCCCCATAGATCCTGCCCCACACATCCTGCCCCATAGATCCTGACCCATAGATCCCCCTGCCCCATAGAGACCCCCCTGTACAATAGGGACCTCCCTGCCCCATAGATCCTGCCCTATAGATACTGCCCCATAGATCCCACTGCCCCATAGAGACACCCCTGCCCCATAGATCCCCCTGCCCCATAGATCCTGCCCCACAGATCCCGCCCCACACATCCTGCCCCACACCTGCCCCATAACCAGCCCCACACCAGTGACCTCCTCCCCCACCATCTCCCCACCTCCTTGTGAGCTGGACCCCCAAGTGTGGGGCTGGACCCATAAGTGTGGGGCTGGACCCATAAGTGTGGGGCTGGGACCCATAAGTGGGGGGCTGGACCCATAAGTCTGGGGCTGGACCCATAAGTGTGGGGCTGGGACCCAGAACTATGGGTCAGTCTATGGGTCAGGCTGATCTGTGCCCCATAGATCCCCCTGCCCCATAGATCCTGCCCCACAGATCCTGCCCCATAGATCCTGCCCCATAGATCCCCCTGCCCCATAGATCCTGCCCCACAGATCCTGCCCCATAGATCCTGCCCCATAGAATCTGCCCCATAGATCCTGCCCCACAGATCCTGCCCCACACGTCCTGCCCTACAGCTCCTGCCCCATAGATCCCCCTGCCCCATAGACCTCCCTGCCCCATGGAGACCCCCCTGTACAAGAGGGACAGCCCTGCCCTATAGATCCTGCCCCACACATCCTGCCCAACACGTCCTGCCCATAGATCCCCCTGCCCCATAGAGACCCCCCTGTACAATACAGACCCCTCTGCCCCATAGAGACCCCCTGCCCCATAGAACACCCTGCCCCATAGAGACCCCCCCCTGTAAAACAGAGACCCCCCCGTACAATAGAGACCCCCTGCCCCATAGATCCCCCTGCCCCATAGATCCTCCTGCCCCATAGATTCCCTCCCTGCCCCACACATCCCCCTGCCCCATAGAGACCCCCCTGTACAATAGAGAATCCCCCTGCCCCACACATCCTGCCCCACACATCCTGCCCCATAGATCCTCCTGCCCCACATATCCTGCCCCATAGATCCTGCCCCATAGATCCCCCTGCCCCATAGATCCCTCCTGCCCCATAGAGACCCCCCTGCCCCATAGATCCTGCCCCATAGAATCTGCCCCATAGATACCGCCCCACACATCCTGCCCCCAAAATCCTGCCCCATAGATCCAGCCCCATAGCACCCCTGCCCCATAGATCCCCCTGCCTCACACATCCTGCCCCATAGATCCTGCCCCATAGATTACCCTGCCCCATAGAGACCCCCCTGTACAAAGGGAACCCCCCTGCCCCATAGATCCTGCCCCATAGATCCTGCCCAACACATCCTGCCCCATGGATCCTGCCCCATAGATCCTGCCCCATGGATCCTGCCCCTCAGATCCAGCCCCATAGATCCCCCTGCCCCACAGATCCCCCTGCCCCATAGATCCTGCCCCATAGATCCCCCTGCCCCATAGACACCCCCCTGTACAATAGAGACCCCCCTGCCCCATAGAATCTGCCCCATAGATCCTGACCCACACATCCTGCCCCACACATCCTGCCCCACACATCCTGCCCCATAGACCCTGACCCACACATCCTGCCCCATAGATCCTGCCCCATAGACCCCCCCTGCCCCAAAGAGACCCCCTGCCCCATAGATCCCCCTGCCCCATAGCAACACCCTTAACCCACAGAGACCCCCTGCCCCTTAGAGACCCCCTGCCCCATAGCAACCCCCCTGCCCCATAGAGACCCCCCCGTACAATAGAGACCCCCCTGCCCTATAGAGACCCCTCTGCCCCATAGCAACCCTTCTGCCTCATAGGCCCCCCTGCCCCATAGATCCTTCCCTGCCCCACAGAGACCCCCCTGCCCCATAGAGACCCCCTGCCCCATAGCAACACCCCTGCCCCATAGAGAGCCACCTGCCCCATAGAGACCTCCCTGCCCCATAGAGACCCCCCTGTAGAATAGAGACCCCCCTGTACACAGAGACCCCCTGCCCCATAGCAAGTCCCGTGCCCCATAGAGACCCCCTGCCCCATAGAGAAACCCCTACCCCATAGAGACCCCCCCTGTACCACAAAGACCCCCTGCCCCATAGATCCCCCTGCCCCATAGAGACCCCTCTGTACAATAGAGACCCCTCTGACCCATAGATCCTCCCTGCCCCAAAGAGACCCCCTGCCCCATATCAAACCTCCAGCCCCATAGAGACCCCCCTGCCCCATAGAGACCCCCCTGCCCCACACATCCCCCTGCCCATAGAAACCCCCCTGGACAATAGAGACCCCCCTGCCCCATAGATCTCCCTGCCCCATAGATCCCTCCTGCCCCATAGAAACCCCCCTGTACAATAGGGACCTCCCTGCCCCATAGATCCTGCCCTATAGATACTGCCTCATAGATCCCCCTGCCCCATAGATCCGGCCCCACACATCCTGCCCCACACATCCTGCCCCATAGATCCTGCCCCACCCATCTTGCCCCACACATCCTGCCCCATAGATCCTGCCCCACATATCCTGCCCCACACATCCTGCCCTATAGCTCCTGCCCCACACATCCTGCCCCATTGAACCTGCCCCATAGATCCTGCCCCATAGATCCTGCCCCACACATCCTGCCCCACAGATCCTGCCCCACAGATCCTGCCCCACACATCCTGCCCCACACATCCTGCCCCATAGATCCTGCCCCATAGATCCTGCCCCACACATCCTGCCCCACACATCCTGCCCCATAGATCCTGCCCCATAGATCCTGCCCCATAGATCCTGACCCACACATCCTGCCCCATAGATCCTGCCCCATAGATCCTGCCCCACACATCCTTCCCCATAGATCCTGCCCCACACATCCTGCCCCATAGAGACCCCCCTGCCCCATAGATCCTTCCCTGCCCCATAGAGACCCCCCTGTACAATAGGGACCCCCTCTGCCCCATAGATCCTGCCCCATAGATCCTGCCCCATAGATCCCTCTGCCCCATAGAGACCCCCCTGTACAGTAGGGAGCCCACTGCCCCATAGATCCTGCCCCATAGATCTCCCTGCCCCATAGAGACCCCCCCGCGTACAATAGGGACCACCCTGCCCCACACATGCTGCCCCACACATCCTGCCCCATAGATCCTGCCCCATAGATCTCCCTGCCCCATAGAGACCCCCCTGTACCATAGAAAACCCCCTGCCCCACACATCTGCCTGCCCCATAGATCCTGCCCCATAGATCCTGCCCCATAGAACCCCCCTGCACCATAGAGACCCCCCTGTACAATAGGGACCCCCTGCCCCATAGATTCTGCCCCATAGTTCCTGCCCCATAGATCCTGCCCCATCGATCGCCCTGCCCCATAGAGACCCCCCTGTACAATAGGGAACCCCCTGCCCCATAGATCCAGCCCCATAGAATCTGCCCCAAAGATCCTGCCCCACACATCCTGCCCCATAGATCCCCATGCCCCATAGAGACCCCCCTGCCCCACACATCCTGCCCCATAGATCCTGCCCCATAGTATCTGCCCCCTAGGTCCTGACCCATAGATCCCCCCTGCCCCATAGATCCCCCTGCCCCATAGAGAGCCCCCTGACCCATAGATCCCCCCTGCCCCATAGATCCGTCTCTGCCACATGAGACCCCCCTGCCCCATAGAAACCCCCCTGCCCCATAGATCCCCCCTGCCCCATAGATCCGTCTCTGCCACATGAGACCCCCCTGCCCCATAGAAACCCCCCTGCCCCACACATCCCCGTGCCTCATAGAGAACCCCCTGCCCCATAGAGACCCCCCTGTACCACAGAGACCCCCCTGTACAATGGAGACCCCCCTGCCCCATAGAGATCCCCTGCCCCATAGAGACCCCCCCTGTACCATAGAGACCCCCCTGTACCACAGAGACCCCCCTGCCCCATAGCAACCCCCCTGCCCCATAGAAACCCCCCTGCCCCATAGAGACCCCCCTGCCCCATAGAGACCCCACTGACCCATAGCAACCCCCCTTCCCCATAGAGACCCCCCTGTACAATGGAGACCCCCCTGCCCCATAGAAACCCTTGCCCCACAGAGACTCCCCTGCCCCATATCAAACCCCCTGCCCCATAGAGACCCCCCTATACCACAGGGACCCCCCTATACAATAGAGACCCCCTGCCCCACAGAGACGATCCTGCCCCATAGAGATCCCCCTGACCCATAGAGACACCCGTGCCCCATAGAGACTCCCTGCCCCATAAAAACGCCCCTGCCCCATACAGACCCCCCTGCCCCATAGATCTCCCCTGCCCCATAGATCGGTCTCTGCCACATGAGACCCCCCTCCACCATAGAGACCCCCCTGTACCACAGAAACCCCACTGCCCCACACATCCCCCTGCCCCATAGAGACCCCCTGCCACATAGAGACGACCCTGCCCCATAGAGGCCCCCCTGCCCCATAGAAACCCCCCTGCCCCATAGAGATCCCCTGCCCCATAGAGACCCCCCTGTACCACAGAAACCCCCCTGCCCATAGAAACCCCCCTGCCCCATAGATCCCCCGTGCCCCATAGATCCGTCCCTGCCACATGAGACACCCCTGCCCCATAGAGACACCCCTGCCCCATAGAAACCCCACTGCCCCACACATCCCCGTGCCCCATAGAGACCCCACTGCTCCACAGAGACCTTTCCTGCCCCATAGCACCACCCAGCCCCATAGAGACCCCCCTGTACCACAGAGACCCCCCTGTACAATAAGGACCCCCTGCCCCATAGATCCGTCTCTGCCGCATAGACACCCACCTGCCCCATACAGACCCTCTGCCCCATAGCAACGCCCCAGCCCCATAGAGATCCCCTGACCCATAGAGATCCCCCTGCCCCATAGAGACCCCCCTGCCCCATATCAAAACCCCTGCCCCATAGAGACCACACTGCCCCTTTGAGACCCCCATGCCCCATAGAAAGCCCCCTGCCCCACATATCCCCCTGCCCCATACAGACGCCCCTGCCCCAAAGAGACCCCCTTCCCTATATCACCCCCCCTGCCCCAGAGAGACCCCCCTGTACCACAGAGACCTTCCTGAGCCATTGAGACCCCCTGCCCCATAGATCCCCCTGCCCCACACATACCCCTGCCCACAAGAGACCCCCCTGCCCCATCGATCCCTCCCTGCCCCATAGATCCCCCCCGCCCCATAGAGACCCCCCTGTACATTGGAGACCCCCCTGTACAATAGGAACCCCCCTGCCCCATAGATCCTGCCCCACACATCCTGCCCCATAGAATCTGCCCCATAGATCCTGCCCCATAGATCCTGTCCCACACATCATCCCTTCCCCACATATCCAGACCCATAGATCCTGCCCCATTGATCCTGCCCCATAGATCCTGCCCCATAGATCCCTCTGCCCCATAGAACCCCCCCTGTACAATAGAGTCCCCTCTGACCCATAGAATCTGCCCCACACATCCTGCCCCATAGAGACCCCCCTGTACAAAAGAGAATCCCCTGCCCCATAGATCCTGCCCCATAGATCCTGCCCCACACATCCTGCCCCACACATCCTGCCCCATAGATCCCGACCCACACATCCTGCCCCATAGTGACCCCCCTGCCCCATAGATCCTGCCCCAGAGATCCTGCCCCACACATCCCCTCCGCCCCATCGAGACCCCCCCTGTACCATAGATCCTGCCCCATAGAGACGCCCCCCCCTGTACAATAGGGACCACCCTGCCCCATAGATCCTGCCCCATAGTTCCCTCTGCCCCATAGAGACCCCCCTGTACCATAGAGAACCCCCTGCCCCACACATCTGCCTGCCCCATAGATCCTGCCCCACACATCCTGCCCCTTAGAGACCCCCTCCCTGTACAATAGGGACCTCCCCTGCCCCACAGATCCTGCCCCATAGATCCCTCTGCCCCATAGAGACCCCCCTGTACAGTAGGGACCCCCCTGCCCCATAGATCCTGCCCCATAGAATCTGCCCCATAGATCCTGCCCCATAGATCCTGCCCGATAGATCCTGCCCCACACCTCCTGCCCCACACATCCTGCCCCATAGATCCTGCCCCATAGTGACCCCCCTGCCCCATAGATCCCCCTGCCCCATAGATCCTGCCCCACACATCCTGCTCCATACAGACCCCCCTGTACAATAGGGACCCCCCCCTGCCCCATAGATCCCATTCTGCCCCATAGAGACCCCCCTGCCCCACACATCCTGCCCCACACATCCTGCCCCATAGATCCAGCCCCATAGATCCCCCTGCCCCATAGAGACCCCCCTGCCCCACACATCCTGCCCCATAGATTCTGCCCCATGGACCCCCTGCCCCACAGATCCCTCCTACCCCATAGAGACCCCCCTGTACAGTAGGGACCCCCCTGCCCCATAGATCCTGCCCCACACATCCTGCCCTATAGATCCCCCTGCCCCATAGATCCTGCCCATAGATTCTGCCTCACGGATCCTGCCCCATAGATCCCGACCCACACATCCTGCCCCATAGATACGCCCCACCCCATAGATCCCGCCCCATAGATCCCCCTGCCCCATAGAGACCCCCCTGTACAATAGATCCTGCCCCATAGAATCTGCCCTATAGATCCTGCCCCACACATCCTGCCCCATAGATTCTGCCCCACACATATTGCCCCATCGATCCCCCTGCCCCATAGAGACCCCCCTGTACAATAGGGACCCCCTTGACCCATAGATCCTGCCCCAAACATCCCCTCCGCCCCATCGAGACCCCCATGTGCCATAGATCTTCCTGCCCCATAGATCCCTCCTGCCCCACCTCAACCCCCCTGCCCCACACATCCTGCCCCATAGATCCTGCCTGATAGACACCCCCCTGCCCCATAAATCCTGCCCCATAGATCCTGCCCCACAAATCCTGCCCCATAGATTCTGCTCCATAGATTCCCCTGCCCCACACATCCCCCTGCCCCATAGATCCTCCTGCCCCATAGAGACCCCCCTGTACAATAGAGAATCCCCTGCCCCATAGATCCTGCCCCACACATCCTGCCCCATAGATCTTGCCCCATAGAGACCCCCCTGCCCCATAGATCCCCCTGCCCCATAGATCCTGCGCCACAGATCCTGCCCCATAGAGACCCCCCTGTACAATAGGGAACCCCTGCCCCATAGATTCTGCCCCATAGATTCTGCCCCATAGATCCTGCCCCACACATCCCCTTTGCCCCATCGAGACCCCCCTGTACCTTAGATCCCCCTGCCCCATAGGTCCCCCTGCCCCACACATCCCGCCCCATAGATCGTCTTCCCCATAGATCCCCCTGCCCTATAGAGACCCCCCTGTACAATAGAGAATCCCCTGCCCCACAGATCCTGCCCCACATATCCTGCCCCACACATCCTGCCCCATAGATCCCCCTGCTCGATAGAGACCCCCCTGTACAATGGATCCTGCCCCATAGAATCTGCCCTATAGATCCTGCCCCATAGAGACCCCCCTGTACAGTAGGGACCCCCCCTGCCCCACACATCCTGCCCCATAGACTCTGCCCCATAGCTTCGCCTGCCCCATAGATCCATACTAGCACCCCCAAACCAGTATAGACCCAATAAAACCAGTACAGACCCCAATAAAACCAGTACAGAGCCCCTCAAACCAGTATAGACCCAATAAAACCAGTACAGAGCCCCTCAAACCAGTATAGACCCAATAAAACCAGTACACAGCCCCTCAAACCAGTATAGACCCAATAAAACCAGTACAGAGCCCCTCAAACCAGTATGAACACCCAATAAAACCAGTACAGAGCCCCTCAAACCAGTATAGACCCAATAAAACCAGTACAGAGCCCCTCAAACCAGTATAGACCCAATAAAACCAGTACAGAGCCCCTCAAACCAGTATAGACCCCAATAAAACCAGTACAGAGCCCCTCAAACCAGTATAGACCCAATAAAACCAGTACAGAGCCCCTCAAACCAGTATAGACCCCAATAAAACCAGTACAGAGCCCCTCAAACCAGTATAGACCCAATAAAACCAGTACAGAGCCCCTCAAACCAGTATAGACCCCAATAAAACCAGTACAGAGCCCCTCAAACCAGTATGAACACCCAATAAAACCAGTACAGAGCCCCTCAAACCAGTATAGACCCCAATAAAACCAGTACAGAGCCCCTCAAACCAGTATAGACCCCAATAAAACCAGTACAGAGCCCCTCAAACCAGTATAGACCCAATAAAACCAGTACAGAGCCCCTCAAACCAGTATGAACACCCAATAAAACCAGTACAGAGCCCCTCAAACCAGTATAGACCCCAATAAAACCAGTACAGAGCCCCTCAAACCAGTATAGACCCCAATAAAACCAGTACAGAGCCCCTCAAACCAGTATAGACCCCAATAAAACCAGTACAGAGCCCCTCAAACCAGTATAGACCCCAATAAAACCAGTACAGAGCCCCTCAAACCAGTATAGACCCAATAAAACCAGTACAGAGCCCCTCAAACCAGTATAGACCCCAATAAAACCAGTACAGAGCCCCTCAAACCAGTATAGACCCCAATAAAACCAGTACAGAGCCCCTCAAACCAGTATAGACCCCAATAAAACCAGTACAGAGCCCCTCAAACCAGTATAGACCCCAATAAAACCAGTACAGAGCCCCTCAAACCAGTATAGACCCAATAAAACCAGTACAGAGCCCCTCAAACCAGTACAGACCCCCAGTATAGAGGGGCTCTGTACTGGTTTTATTGGGTCTATACTGGTTTGGGGGTGCTAGTCTGGATCTATGGGGCAGGCGAAGCTATGGGGCAGAGTCTATGGGGCAGGATGTGTGGGGCAGGGTGTTTGGGGCCTGATCTATGGGGCAGGATCTATGGGGCAGGATCTATGGGGCAGGGAGGTCCCTACTGTACAGGGGGGTCTCTATGGTACAGGGGGGTCTCAATGGGGCAGAAAGGATGTGTGGGGCAGGGAAGGATCTATGGGGCAGGGGGGCTTCCTATTGTACAGGGGGGTATCTATGGGAAGGGGAATCTATGGGGCAGGATCTATGGGTCAGTGGTGTCTATGGGGCAGGGTCTATGGGGCAGGATGTGTGAGGCAGGGGGTTCTCTATGGGGAGGGGGATCTATGGGGCAAGATCTATCGGGCAGGATCTATGGGGCAGGATCTATGGGGCAGGGGGGTCCCTATTGTACAGGGGGGTCTCTATGGGGCAGGGGGATCTATGGGGCAGGATCTATGGGGCAGGCGGTTCCCTACTGTACAGGGGGTTCTCTATGGGGCAGGATCTGTGGGGCAGGATGTGTGGGGCAGGATCTATGGGGCAGGGGGGTCCCTCTTGTACAGGGGGGTGTCCATGGGGCAGGGAGGTCTATGGGGCAGGGGGGTCTCTATGGGGCAGGATCTATGGGGCAGATTTTATTGTACAGGGAGGTCTCTATGGGGCTGGTGGATCTGTGGGGCAGGATCTATGGGGCAGGGGGATCTATGGGGCAGGATCTATGGGGCAGGGCCATGTGTGGGGCAGGATCTATGGGGCAGGGGGATCTATGGGGCAGGATCTATGGGGCAGGGCCATGTGTGGGGCAGGATCTATGGGGCAGGGGGGTCTCTATGGGGCAGGATCTATGGGGCAGATTTTATTGTACAGGGGGGTCTCTATGGGGCTGGGGGATCTGTGGGGCAGGATCTATGGGGCAGGGGGGTCTATGGGGCAGGATCTATGGGGCAGGGCCATGTGTGGGGCAGGATCTATGGGGCAGGGGATTCCCTATTGTACAGGGGGGTCTCTATGGGGCAGGGGGATCTGTGGGGCAGGATCTATGGGGCAGGATGTGTGGGGCAGGGGGGTTGCTATGGGGCAGGAGGGATCTATGGGGCAGGGGCATCTATGGTACAGGGGGGTCTTGATGGGGCGGAGGGAATGTGTGGGGCAGGATCTATGGGGCGGGATCTATGGGGCGGGATCTATGGGGCAGATTCTATGGGGCGGGTGGATCTATGGGGCCGGGCGATCTATGGGTCAGGGGAATCTATAGGGCAGGATCTATGGGGCAGGATCTATGGGGAGGGGGGTCCCTATTGTACAGGGGGGGGTCTCTATGGGGCTGGGGGTTTTCTATGGGTCAGGGGGGTCTATGGGGCAGGATCTATGGGGCATGATGTGTGGGGCAGATTCTATGGGGCAGGGCGGTCCCTATTGTACAGGGGGGTCTCTATGGGGCGGAGGGGATGTGTGGGGCAGGGGGGTCTCTATGGGGAGGGGGACATATGGGTCAGGATCTATGGGGCAGGAGGATCTATGGGGCAGATTCTATGGGGCAGGGGGGGCCCTAATGTACAGGGGGGTCTCTATTGTACAGGGGGGTCTCTATGGGGCAGGGTCTATGGGGCAGGATGTGTGGGGCAGGGGGTCTCTATGGGGCTGGGGGTTTTCTATGGGGCAGGGGAATCTATTGGGCAGGATGTGTGGGGCAGGATCTATGGGGCAGGGGGGTGTCTATGGGGCGGAGGGGATATGTGGGGCAGGATCTATGGGGCAGATTCTATGGGGCAGGATCTATGGGGCAAGAGGGTCCCTATTGTACAGGGGGGTCTCTATTTGGCAGGATCTATGGGGCAGGATGTGTGGGGCAGGATGTGTGGGGCAGGATCTGTGGGGCAGGGGGGCTTCCTATTGTACAGGGGGGTCTCTATGGGGCAGGAGGATCTATGTGGCAGGATCTATGGGGCAGGATGTGTGGGGCAGGATCTATGGGGCAGGGGGTATCTATTGTACAGGGGGGGTCTCTATGGGAAGGGGAATCTATGGGGCAGGATCTATGGGGCATATTCTATGGGGCAGGAGGATCTATGGGGCAGGATCTATAGGGCAGGGCGGTCTCTATGGGGCAGCGGGGATGTGTGGGGCAGGATCTATAGGGCAGATACTATGGGGCAGGATGTGTGGGGCAGGATGTGTGGGGCAGGGGAATCTATGGGGCAGGGCTATCTATGGGGCAGGATCTATGGGGCAGTGGGGTCCCTATTGTACAGGGGGGTCTCTATGGGGCAGGGGGATCAATGGGGCAGGATCTATGGGGCAGGGAGATCTATGGGGCAGGGGGGGACCCTATTGTACAGGGGGGTCTTTATTGTACAGGGGGGTTTCTGTGGGGCAGGATCTATGGGGCAGGATGTGTGGGGCAGGATCTGTGGGGCAGGATGTGTGGGGCAGGATCTGTGGGGCAGGATCTATGGGGCAGGATGTGTGGGGCAGGGGGTCTCTATGGGGCAGGACCTATGGGGCAGGATGTGTGGTGCAGTATGTGTGGGGCCTGATCTATGGGGCAGGGGGATCTATGGGGCAGGGGATTCTCTATTGTACAGGGGGGTCTCTATGGGGCAGGATCTATGGGGCAGGGGGATCTATGGGGCAGGGGATTCTCTATTGTACAGGGGGGTCTCTATAGGGCAGGGGGATCTATGGGGCAGGATATATGGGGCAGGATATGTGGGGCAGGATCTATGGGGCAGGGGGATCTATGGGGCAGGATGTGTGGGGCAGGATCTATGGGGCAGGGGGTTCTCTATGGGGCAGGAGGAATCTATGGAGCAGGAGATTCCCTATTGTACAGGGGGGTCTCTATGGGGCGGAGGGCATGTCTGGGGCAGGATCTATGGGGCAGGGGATTCTCTATTGTACAGGGGGGTCTCTATAGGGCAGGGGGATCTATGGGGCAGGATCTATGGGGCAGGATGTGTGGGGCAGGATCTATGGGGCAGGAGGAATCTATGGGGCAGGAGATTCCCTATTGTACAGGGGGGATCTATGGGGCAGGGGGGGTCTCTATGGGGCGGAGGGCATGTCTGGGGCAGGATCTATGGGGCAGGATGTGTGGGGCAGGGAGATCCCTATTGTACAGGGGGGTCTTTATGGGGCAGGATCTATGGGGCAGGATCTATGGGGCAGGGGGCGTCTCTATTTTACAGGGGGCCTCTATGGGGCAGGGGGTTCTATGGGGCAGGATCTATGGGGCAGGATGTGTGGGGCAGGGGGATCTCTATGGTACAGGGGGGTCTCTATGGGGCAGGAGGATCGGTGAGTCAGGATGTGTGGGTCAGGATGTGTGGGGCCTGATCTATGGGGCAAGGGGATCTATGGGCAGGGGGATCTATGGTGCGGGGGGGGTTCTATGGGTCAGGGGTGTCTATGGGGCAGTATCAATGGGGCAGGATGTGTGGGGCAGGATCTATCGGGCAGGATCTATGGGGCAGGGGGATCTATGGGGCAGGGGGATCTATGGGGCAGGGGTGATGTGTGGGGCAGAATCAAAGGGGCAGGATGTGTGGGGCAGGATCTATGGGGCAGGGGGATCTATGGGGCAGGGGGATCTATGGGGTAGAATCTATGGGGCAGGATCTATGGGGCGGGGGGGGTCTCTATGGGTCAGGGGGATCTATGGGGCGGGATCTATGGGGCGGGGGGGTCCCTATTGTACAGGGGGGTCTCTATGGGGCAGGAGGATCTATGGGGCAGGATCTATGGGGCAGGGGGATCTATGGGGCAGGATGTGTGGGGCAGGGGTGCTATGGGGCTGGATCTATGGGGCAGGATGTGTGGGGCAGGATCTATGGGGCAGAGGTATCTAGGTGGCAGGATCTATGGGGCAGGATCTATGGGGCAGGGGGATCTATGGGGCAGGATGTGTGGGGCAGGGGTGCTATGGGGCTGGATCTATGGGGCAGGATCTGTGGGGCAGGATCTATGGGGCAGGGAGGTCCCTACTGTACAGGGGGGTTTCTATGGTACAGGGGGGTCTCTATGGGGCAGGAGGATCTATGGGGCACGATGTGTGGGGCAGAATCTGTGGGGCAGATTCTATGGGGCACGATCTAAGGGGCAGGATCGGTGGGGCAGGATGTGTGGGGCAGTATCTATGGGGCAGGGGGATTCCTATTGTACAGGGGGGTCTCTATGGGGCAGGGGGATGTATGGGGCAGGATCTATGTGGTAGGATGTTTGGGGCAGAATCTATGGGGCAGGATCTATGGGGCAGGATCTATGGGGCAGGGGATTCTCTATTGTACAGGGGGGTCTCTATGGGGCAGGGGGGTCTCTGTGGTACAGGTGGGTCTCTATGGGTCAGAGACGGATCTATGGGGCAGGGGGTCCTTATTGTACAGGGGGGTCTCTGTGGTACAGGGGGGTCTCTATGGGGCTGGGGGTTCTCTATGGGGCAGGGGGGGCCTGTGGGGCAGGGGGGTCTCTATGGGGCAGGGGGTCTCTATGGGGCAGGGAGTGTCTCTGTGGGGCAGGGGGGTCTCTGTGGGGCAGGGGGTCTCTGTGGGTCAGGGGGGTCTCTGTGGGGCAGGGGGGTCTCTATGGGGCAGGGGGGTCTCTATGGGGCAGGGAGTGTCTCTGTGGGGCAGGGGGTCTCTATGGGGCAGGGGGTCTCTATGGGGCAGGGGGGTCTCTATGGGGCAGGGAGTGTCTCTATGGGGCAGGGGGTCTCTATGGGGCAGGGGGTCTCTGTGGGGCAGGGGGTCTCTGTGGGTCTCCCCACACCTTCTCTGCCCCCCAGCGCTGCTGCCCCCCGGCTCCGGGTTCAACCTGCACCCGGCCCCACACCTGGTGCTGCCCCACAGCTCCTGCCCCACAGCTGGTGCTGCCCCACAGCTCCAGCCCCACAGCTCCTGCCCCACAGCTCCTGCCCCACAGCTCCCGCCCCACAGCTCCATCCCCACAGCTCCCGCCCCACAGCTCCAGCCCCACAGCTCCTGCCCCACAGCTCCCGCCCCACAGCTCCAGCCCCACAGCTCCCGCCCCACAGCTCCTGCCCCACAGCTCCTGCCCCACAGCTCCAGCCCCGACCCCCCTGGCCCCGGGGGCCGCAGCTTCGGCCACCCAGAGCTGCAGCTGGACGGGGACAGGGGGGGCCTGACCCACAGATTGACCCAGAGAGCAGCCTGACCCATAGACTGACCCATAGACTGACCCATAGATCCTGACCCATAGATCATCCTGCCCCATAGGTCTGACCCATAGAGTGACCCATAGATCCCCAGCCCCATAGACTGACCCACAGATTGACCCACAGATCCTGCCCCATAGACTGACCCATAGATTGACCCATAGATCAGCCTGACCCACAGATCCTGCCCCATAGACTGCCCCATAGACTGACCCATAGATTGACCCATAGATCCCCTGCCCCACAGATCCTCTGCCCCACAGATCCCCCACTTGTGGGTCCCAGCCCCCTGCCCATGGGTCCCCCAGCCCCACACATCCTCCTACTTGGGGGTCCCAGCCCCACATATCTCCCCAATTATGGGTCCCAGCCTCCCACTTGTGGGTCCAGCCCCACACTTATGGGTCCCAGCCCCACACTTTTGAGTCCCAGCCCCACACTTATGAGTCCAGCCCCACGCCTATGGGTCCCAGCCCCACACTTATGGGTCCCAGCCCCACACTTGGGGGTCCAAGCCCCACACTTACGGGTCCCAGCCCCACAGATCCCCCACTTATGGGTCCCAGCCCCCCACTTGTGGGTCCAGCCCCACACTTATGGGTCCCAGGCCCCACTTGTGGGTCCCAGCCCCACACTTATGGGTCCCAGGCCCCACTTGTGGGTCCAGCCCCACACTTATGGGTCCCAGGCCCCACTTGTGGGTCCAGCCTCACAGATCCCCCACTTATGGGTCCAGCCCCACACTTGGGGGTCCCAGCCCCCCACTTATGGGTCCAGACCCACACTTGGGGGTCCAGCCCCACACTTATGGGTCCCAGCCCCACACTTGGGGGTCCAGCCCCACACTTGTGGGTCCCACCCCCCAGGCTGCTGGTCGGGGCCCCAGTTGGGGGGCGGCTCTTCCAGTGCCGCGTGGCGGGAGCTGCAGTGGGCGGGTGGGGGAGGGGCGGGGGGAGGGGAGGGGGAGGGGAAGGGGGGAGGGGCTAAGGGGAGGGGGGAGGGGGAGACCATGGGGAGCCAAACCCCGCCCACAGCGCCACAGGCCCCGCCCACTGCAATAGCCCCAGTGACCCCAGTGACCCCCCAGTGACCCCATGGCCCCTCCAGTGACCCCAGTGACCCCAGTGACCCCAGTGACCCCAGTGACCCCAGTGACCCCATGGCCCATCCAGTGACCCCAGTGACCCCATGGCCCCCCCAGTAACCCCCCAGTGACCCCAGTGCCCCCCAGTGACCCCCCCAGTGACCCCAGTGACACCCCAGTGACCCCAGTGACCCCCCAGTGACCCCATGGCCCCTCCAGTGACCCCAGTGACCCCATGGCTCCCCCAGTGACCCCAGTGACCCCCCAGTGACCCCAGTGACCCCAGTGACCCCATAGCCCCCCCAGTGACCCCCCAGTGACCCCAGTGCCCCCCAGCGACCCCCCCAGTGACCCCATGGCCCCCCCAGTGACCCCGGTGACATCCCAGTGACCCCACTGACCCCATGGCTCCCCAGTGACCCCAGTGACCCCCCAGTGACCCCATGGCCACCCTACTGACCCCATAGCTACCCCACTGACCCCATGACCCCATGGCCCCCCCAGTGACCCCAAGGCCCCCCCAGTGACCCCAGTGACCCCCCAGTGACCCCCCAGTGACCCCATGGCTCCCCCAGTGACCCCAGTGACCCCCCAGTGACCCCATGGCCCCCCCAGTGACCCCAGTGTCCCCCCAGTGACCCCAGTGACCCCATGGCCACCCAGTGACCCCACTGACCCCATGGCCCCCCCAGTGACCCCATGGCCCCCCAGTGACCCCATGTCCACCCAGTGATCCCAGTGACCCCAGTGCCCCCCCAGTGACCCCATGGCCACCCAGTGACCCACTGACCCCATGGCCCCCCCAGTGACCCCATGGCCCCCCAGTGACCCCATGTCCACCCAGTGATCCCAGTGACCCCAGTGCCCCCCCAGTGACCCCATGGCCCCCCACTGACCCCAGTGCCCCCCCAGTGACCCCATGGCCCCCCACTGACCCCAGTGACCCCCCAGTGCCCCCAGTGACCCCCCAGCAGTTCGGCACCACCCGGGACTTCATGGTGGACGTGATGGAGCAGCTGGAGAACACCAGCAGCCGGGTGAGCGCCCCCTGCCGGCCGGGAGGACTGGGGGGGGGGGGGTGGTTGTGGGGCTGGAGGCGACCTGTGGGGCTGGGGGACCCATAGACCTCTTGGGGGGTGGGACCTGTGGGGCTGGAGGGGACCTATGGGGATGGGGGACCCATAGATCCCATGGGGGGGTAGGAGATGTGGGGCTGGAGGGGACCTGTGGGGCTGGAGGGGATCTGTAGGGCTGGGGGACCCATAGATCCCATGGGGGGTGGGAGATGTGGGGCTGGAGGGGACCTGTGGGGCTGGGGGACCCATAGATCTCATGGGGGGGCTGGGAGATATGGGGCTGGGGGACCCATAGATATCAGGGGGGGTGGGAGATGTGGGGCTGAGGGACCCAACAGACCCCCTTGGGGGTGGGAGCTGTGGGTCAGGAGGCCCCATAGACCCCCTGGGTGGGAGATGCGGGGGGCTGGGGGACCCACAGACCCCCTGGGGGTGGGATGTGTGGGTCAGGAGGCCCCACAGACCCCCCCCCATCCCTCCTGCCCCCCAGTTCGGGGGGGTCCAGTTCTGGGCCGGGGGCAGCCCCAGTTCCCCGTCCACAGCCCCATAGCCCCGCCCACCCCCCATAGCCCCGTCCACAGCCCCATAGCCCCGCCCACAGCCCCATAGCCCCGGCCACAGCCCCATAGCCCCGTCCACAGCCCCATAGCCCCGCCCACAGCCCCATAGCCCCGCCCACAGCCCCATAGCCCTGCCCACAGCCCCATAGCCCTGCCCACAGCCCCATAGCCCCGTCCACAGCCCCATAGCCCTGTCCACAGCCCCATAGCCCCGCCCACAGCCCCATAGCCCTGTCCACAGCCCCATAGCCCCGCCCACAGCCCCATAGCCCTGTCCACAGCCCCATAGCCCCGCCCACAGCCCCATAGCCCTGCCCACAGCCCCATAGCCCCGCCCACAGCCCCATAGCCCCGTCCACAGCCCCATAGCCCCATCCACAGCCCCATAGCCCCATCCACAGCCCCATAGCCCCGTCCACAGCCCCATAGCCCTGTCCACAGCCCCATAGCCCCGCCCACAGCCCCATAGCCCCGCCCACAGCCCCATAGCCCTGTCCATAGCCCCATAGCCCTGTCCACAGCCCCATAGCCCCGTCCACAGCCCCATAGCCCTCCCCACAGCCCCATAGCCCCGTCCACAGCCCCATAGCCCTCCCCACAGCCCCATAGCCCTGTCCACAGCCCCATAGCCCTGTCCACAGCCCCATAGCCCCATCCACAGCCCCATAGCCCCGCCCACAGCCCCACAGCCCCATCCACAGCCCCATAGCCCCGCCCACAGCCCCATAGCCCCGCCCACAGCCCCATAGCCCTGTCCACAGCCCCATAGCCCCGTCCACAGCCCCATAGCCCTGCCCACAGCCCCATAGCCCCGCCCACAGCCCCATAGCCCCGCCCACAGCCCCATAGCCCCGCCCACAGCCCCATAGCCCCGTCCACAGCCCCAGGTCCTGTCCACAGCCCCATAGCCCCGTCCACAGCCCCATAGCCCCGTCCACAGCCCCATAGCCCTGTCCACAGCCCCATAGCCCCGCCCACAGCCCCATAGCCCCGCCCACAGCCCCATAGCCCCATCCACAGCCCCATAGCCCCGTCCACAGCCCCATAGCCCCGTCCACAGCCCCAGGTCCTGTCCACAGCCCCATAGCCCCGCCCACAGCCCCATAGCCCCGTCCACAGCCCCATAGCCCTGCCCACAGCCCCATAGCCCTGTCCACAGCCCCAGGTCCTGTAGCTGTTCAGGGCTGAAGCTCCAACCCACTGGGCGTGAGAAAGTGCCCAGGGAGTTGCCCATCCTCGGCCACGTCCCCTGCCACTCGTGACTCTCTGGCCTCGCAGGACACTCCTGAGTGGTGTTCACAACCCTTTAGCTTCATATTGAACAAGAGCAGAACCACGTTCACCAACCATAACGACAGCAAAACGCCAGTTGGAGTATCCCAGGGATACTGGAGACTTTCAAAATGCCAGTTGGAATATCCCAGGGATACTGGAGACTTTCAAAATGCCAGTTGGAATATCTCAGGGATACTGGAGACTTTCCAAAGCTGTTCCCAGAGCTGTTGTCTTGAGCCCAAAGGAGGAGGAAGCAGCGTGGATATTTCTCTCTGTACTCCCCCCACACCAGCCGCCGTTATTAACCCCTCCCTGTCCAGAGAGTGGACAGGGCAGCAAAACCTCATACAGGTACCAGCACAAGTTCATGATCAACGATATCAGGAAATACCAGAGCATCCTGGCCAGAGGCTGATTAAATCAAAGTGCTGATCACAACTTTGACTTAATTACAATCGGGTCAGGGTCAGATCTACCGTTATCCCAACCTTTTGGGCCCAAATTTGGGAGCCATAAAGACTGTCGTGGTTTCACCCCGGCTGAGGGCCAAGATCCACGCAGCTGCCTGCTCCTTACAGGAAAAGAGCAGGTTAAAGGGAAGGGGAAGGGGGGTGAGAAGTAAGGGAAGGGAAAAAGGAAGAGAAAGGGGCAAATAACCCCCAAATCAAGAAATTAAGAGGCCTGTGGGTTGGGATAAGGATAGTTTACTAAGATAACAGAAAGATACAATGTAACAATACTAACAGGACTTCAAAGCAAAATATATGAAGCTGTTGGTACCCAATGCAGTTTCTCACCAAACCACACAACTCAGGCCGTGCCACCCAGAGCCGTCCCAGAACCCGACCGTCCCCCAAGAACCGCGCGTCCCGGAGCCACCCTCGGCCTTCCTCCCGTCAGCCCCCCGATATCCTGGGCAGGACGTAACTGGCGTGGAATACTCTCTTTGGTCAGTTGGGTCATCTGACCTGGCTTCGCCCCTCCTTTCTCATGAAGAGCTGAGAAAGTCCTTGACTGTCTGACAGCAACTAGAAACATCAGGGTGTTATCAGCAGTACTCCCATCTTACTCTCAAACACAGCATTCATCTGCTGCTGCAAATGAAATTAACTCCATCCTGACCAAAACCAGGACAGTGAGGTAAAGGAATTGTGAGGTAAGGGGATTGTGAGGTAAAGGGATTGAGAGATGAGGGGATTGTGAGGTAAAGGATTGTGAGGTAAGGGGATTGTGAGGTAAAGGATTGTGAGGTAAGGGGATTGTGAGGTAAGGGGATTGTGAGTTAAGTGGATTGTGAGGTAATGGGATTGTGAGGTGAGGGGATTGTGAGGTGAGAGGATTGTGAGGTAAGGGGATTGTGAGGTGAGGGGATTGTGAGGTGAGAGGATTGTGAGGTAAGGGGATTGTGAGGTAAGGGGATTGTGAGGTAAGTGGATTGTGAGGTAAGGGGATTGTGAGGTAAGTGGATTGTGAGGTAAGGGGATTGTGAGGTAAGGGGATTGTGAGGTAAAGGGATTGTGAGGTGAGGGGATTGTGAGGTTTGATGATTGTGAGTTAAGGGCATTATGAAGTCAAAAAATTAATTGATGGATAGATTGTGAGGTAAGGGTTTGATTGACGTAGATTGTGTGGTAAGGAGAGTAACTAATATATTGTGAGGTAAAGGGATTGAGAGGTAAGGGGATTGTTAGGTAAGAGGTTTGTGAGGTTAAGACATTGTGAGGTGAAGGGATTGTGAGGTAAGGGGGATTGTGAGGTAAATGGATTGTGAGGTAAGGGGATTGTGAGGTAAGGGGATTGATTGACACAAAGATTGTGAGGTAAGGGGATTTTGAGTTAAGGGGATTGTGTGGTAAAGGGATTGTGAGGTAAGGGGATTGTGAGGTAAGGGGATTGTGAGGTAAAGGGATTGTGAAAGAGGATTGTGAGGTAAAGGGATTGTGAGGTAAAAGGATTGTGAGGTGTGGCCTTTATTTTTAGAAACAAAGCCTCAAGCACTGCCAGGTTAACAGATAACGGGATGGAGCCTTTAGTCCATGATCCTCGGGGAAACTAAGCAAGGTGGCAGCATCGTTACCGGCCCCCTGATAGGGCAGGCTCCAGGGAAAAGTGTCCTCTATTGTTAAGGTCTATCTGCTATCCTATGAGGTTTTAGAAGTTCTATTACCATGATAAGATAGAGATGCTGCTGTGACAGCAAAATGTTGACCCATCAGCTGTAGCCCAGGAGCAGGGTGTGTTTGACAGAAAGCAGCGTCTGCAGAGCACATAAACAGGAATGGGTCTGTGCAATGAACCCACTCTGGCTGCATCCAGCTGGGTCCCAGCTCTCTCCATCACAGCAGGTTTGGTTTGGATTTCAGTAGCTGTGGTGTTGCCCCAGCTGAGAGCCCAGCACCTCACAGTCACTTGTTCTTTAAAAGGGAGTGGGAGGAGGGAGTTGGGGGGGGGGGGGGAGGGAAAGGGAAAAAAACCCCAACACCAAGGAAACAAAACCCCTCGGGTTGGGGTGAGGATGGTTTACTGGAACAGCAGAAAGAGAGATGTAACAACAGCCACAGGACTTTGTAGCAACATCTCTGAAGCTGGGGACACACAGAGCAGTTTCTCCCCAAACCCACAGCTCAGACCGTGCAGCCCAGAGCCGTCCCCAAAACTGGACCCTCCCTAAACCTGCCCGTCCTGGAGCTGCCTCCTCCCACCAGCCCCTGCTGTGATGCTGAGCATGACAGGATGGGTATGGAACACCCCCTTTGGCCAGGTCGGGTCACCTGTCCTGGCTGCGTCCCCTCCTTCCTCATTAGTAGGGGAATAGGAACAGCTGGAAAAGTCCTTGGCAACAACTGGGAACATCAGGGTGCTCCCAGCACTGCTCTCAGCCTAATTCCTAAACAGGGAATTCCACCCACTGTAAGAAAAGGAATTCACTCCATCCCAGCTGAAACCAGGACACTCGGGTGTGCGATGGATCAAACCTGCGCTAATAGGGTTGAATTTAATGAAGAATTAATGTTTAAAGGGGAAAAGAAAGAAAAAGATAAATCAATCTGGGTCCCCCACTTAAACCGGCTGCAGAAGGAGCCCTGGGAGGTCTGAGGATGGAGAAGGAGCCCTGGGAGGGCTGAGGATGGAGAAAGAGCCCTGGGAGGGCTGAGGATGCAGAAGGAGCCCTGGGAGGGCTGAGGATGGAGAAGGAGCCCTGGGAGGTCTGAGGATGCACAAGGAGCCCTGGGAGGGCTGAGGATGGAGAAGGCGCCCTGGGAGGTCTAAGGATGCAGAAGGAGCCCTGGGAGGTCTGAGGATGCACAAGGAGCCCTGGGAGGTCTGAGGATGCAGAAGGAGCCCTGGGAGGTCTGAGGATGGAGAAGGAGCCCTGGGAGGTCTGAGGATGGAGAAGGAGCCCTGGGAGGTCTGAGGATGGAGAAGGAGCCCTGGGAGGGCTGAGGATGGAGAAGGAGCCCTGGGAGGGCTGAGGATGGAGAAGGAGCCCTGGGAGGGCTGAGGATGCAGAAGGAGCCCTGGGAGGTCTGAGGATGGAGAAGGAGCCCTGGGGGGTCTGAGGATGGAGAAGGAGCCCTGGGAGGGCTGAGGATGGAGAAGGAGCCCTGGGAGGGCTGAGGATGGAGAAGGAGCCCTGGGAGGGCTGAGGATGCAGAAGGAGCCCTGGGAGGTCTGAGGATGGAGAAGGAGCCCTGGGGGGTCTGAGGATGGAGAAGGAGCCCTGGGAGGGCTGAGGATGGAGAAGGAGCCCTGGGAGGTCTGAGGATGGAGAAGGAGCCCTGGGAGGGCTGAGGATGCAGAAGGAGCCCTGGGAGGTCTGAGGATGCAGAAGGAGCCCTGGGAGGGCTGAGGATGGAGAAGGAGCCCTGGGGGGTCTGAGGATGGAGAAGGAGCCCTGGGAGGGCTGAGGATGGAGAAGGAGCCCTGGGAGGGCTGAGGATGGAGAAGGAGCCCTGGGAGGGCTGAGGATGGAGAAGGAGCCCTGGGGGGTCTGAGGATGGAGAAGGAGCCCTGGGAGGGCTGAGGATGGAGAAGGAGCCCTGGGAGGGCTGAGGATGCACAAGGAGCCCTGGGAGGTCTGAGGATGGAGAAGGAGCCCTGGGAGGTCTGAGGATGGAGAAGGAGAACTGGGAGGGCTGAGGATGGAGAAGGAGCCCTGGGAGGTCTGAGGATGCACAAGGAGCCCTGGGAGGGCTGAGGATGCAGAAGGAGCCCTGGGGGGTCTGAGGATGGAGAAGGAGCCCTGGGAGGGCTGAGGATGGAGAAGGAGCCGTGGGAGGGCTGAGGATGCAGAAGGAGCCCTGGGAGGTCTGAGGATGGAGAAGGAGCCCTGGGAGGGCTGAGGATGGAGAAGGAGCCCTGGGAGGGCTGAGGATGCAGAAGGAGCCCTGGGAGGGCTGAGGATGGAGAAGGAGCCCTGGGGGGTCTGAGGATGGAGAAGGAGCCCTGGGAGGGCTGAGGATGGAGAAGGAGCCCTGGGAGGTCTGAGGATGGAGAAGGAGCCCTGGGAGGGCTGAGGATGGAGAAGGAGCCCTGGGGGGTCTGAGGATGCAGAAGGAGCCCTGGGGGGTCTGAGGATGGAGAAGGAGCCCTGGGAGGTCTGAGGATGGAGAAGGAGCCCTGGGAGGGCTGAGGATGGAGAAGGAGCCCTGGGGGGTCTGAGGATGGAGAAGGAGCCCTGGGAGGGCTGAGGATGCACAAGGAGCCCTTGGGGGTCTGAGGATGGAGAAGGAGCCCTGGGAGGGCTGAGGATGGAGAAGGAGCCCTGGGAGGGCTGAGGATGCAGAAGGAGCCCTGGGAGGTCTGAGGATGGAGAAGGAGCCCTGGGAGGGCTGAGGATGGAGAAGGAGCCCTGGGAGGGCTGAGGATGGAGAAGGAGCCCTGGGAGGGCTGAGGATGCAGAAGGAGCCCTGGGAGGGCTGAGGATGGAGAAGGAGCCCTGGGAGGTCTGAGGATGCACAAGGAGCCCTGGGGGGTCTGAGGATGGAGAAGGAGCCCTGGGGGGTCTGAGGATGGAGAAGGAGCCCTGGGAGGGCTGAGGATGGAGAAGGAGCCCTGGGGGGTCTGAGGATGGAGAAGGAGCCCTGGGAGGGCTGAGGATGGAGAAGGAGCCCTGGGGGGTCTGAGGATGGAGAAGGAGCCCTGGGGGGTCTGAGGATGGAGAAGGAGCCCTGGGAGGGCTGAGGATGCACAAGGAGCCCTGGGAGGGCTGAGGATGGAGAAGGAGCCCTGGGAGGGCTGAGGATGGAGAAGGAGCCCTGGGGGGTCTGAGGATGGAGAAGGAGCCCTGGGAGGGCTGAGGATGGAGAAGGAGCCCTGGGGGGTCTGAGGATGGAGAAGGAGCCCTGGGAGGGCTGAGGATGGAGAAGGAGCCCTGGGAGGGCTGAGGATGGAGAAGGAGCCCTGGGGGGTCTGAGGATGGAGAAGGAGCCCTGGGAGGGCTGAGGATGCACAAGGAGCCCTGGGAGGTCTGAGGATGGAGAAGGAGCCCTGGGAGGGCTGAGGATGGAGAAGGAGCCCTGGGAGGGCTGAGGATGGAGAAGGAGCCCTGGGAGGGCTGAGGATGCACAAGGAGCCCTGGGAGGGCTGAGGATGGAGAAGGAGCCCTGGGAGGGCTGAGGATGGAGAAGGAGCCCTGGGAGGGCTGAGGATGGAGAAGGAGCCCTGGGGGGTCTGAGGATGGAGAAGGAGCCCTGGGAGGGCTGAGGATGGAGAAGGAGCCCTGGGGGGTCTGAGGATGGAGAAGGAGCCCTGGGAGGGCTGAGGATGGAGAAGGAGCCCTGGGAGGGCTGAGGATGCAGAAGGAGCCCTGGGAGGGCTGAGGATGGAGAAGGAGCCCTGGGGGGTCTGAGGATGGAGAAGGAGCCCTGGGAGGGCTGAGGATGCAGAAGGAGCCCTGGGAGGGCTGAGGATGCACAAGGAGCCCTGGGAGGGCTGAGGATGGAGAAGGAGCCCTGGGAGGGCTGAGGATGGAGAAGGAGCCCTGGGAGGGCTGAGGATGGAGAAGGAGCCCTGGGAGGGCTGAGGATGGAGAAGGAGCCCTGGGAGGGCTGAGGATGCACAAGGAGCCCTGGGAGGGCTGAGGATGGAGAAGGAGCCCTGGGGGGTCTGAGGATGGAGAAGGAGCCCTGGGAGGGCTGAGGATGGAGAAGAAGCCCTGGGGGGTCTGAGGATGGAGAAGGAGCCCTGGGAGGGCTGAGGATGCAGAAGGAGCCCTGGGAGGGCTGAGGATGGAGAAGGAGCCCTGGGAGGGCTGAGGATGGAGAAGGAGCCCTGGGGGGTCTGAGGATGGAGAAGGAGCCCTGGGAGGGCTGAGGATGCACAATGAGCCCTGGGAGGGCTGAGGATGGAGAAGGAGCCCTGGGGGGTCTGAGGATGGAGAAGGAGCCCTGGGGGGTCTGAGGATGGAGAAGGAGCCCTGGGAGGGCTGAGGATGGAGAAGGAGCCCTGGGAGGGCTGAGGATGGAGAAGGAGCCCTGGGAGGGCTGAGGATGGAGAAGGAGCCCTGGGGGGTCTGAGGATGGAGAAGGAGCCCTGGGAGGGCTGAGGATGGAGAAGGAGCCCTGGGAGGGCTGAGGATGGAGAAGGAGCCCTGGGGGGTCTGAGGATGGAGAAGGAGCCCTGGGAGGGCTGAGGATGGAGAAGGAGCCCTGGGGGGTCTGAGGATGGAGAAGGAGCCCTGGGAGGGCTGAGGATGGAGAAGGAGCCCTGGGAGGGCTGAGGATGGAGAAGGAGCCCTGGGAGGGCTGAGGATGCACAAGGAGCCCTGGGGGGTCTGAGGATGGAGAAGGAGCCCTGGGAGGGCTGAGGATGCACAAGGAGCCCTGGGAGGGCTGAGGATGGAGAAGGAGCCCTGGGAGGTCTGAGGATGGAGAAGGAGCCCTGGGAGGGCTGAGGATGCAGAAGGAGCCCTGGGAGGGCTGAGGATGGAGAAGGAGCCCTGGGAGGGCTGAGGATGCACAAGGAGCCCTGGGAGGGCTGAGGATGGAGAAGGAGCCCTGGGGGGTCTGAGGATGGAGAAGGAGCCCTGGGAGGGCTGAGGATGGAGAAGAAGCCCTGGGGGGTCTGAGGATGGAGAAGGAGCCCTGGGAGGGCTGAGGATGGAGAAGGAGCCCTGGGAGGGCTGAGGATGGAGAAGGAGCCCTGGGGGGTCTGAGGATGGAGAAGGAGCCCTGGGAGGGCTGAGGATGGAGAAGGAGCCCTGGGAGGGCTGAGGATGGAGAAGGAGCCCTGGGGGGTCTGAGGATGGAGAAGGAGCCCTGGGAGGGCTGAGGATGGAGAAGGAGCCCTGGGAGGGCTGAGGATGGAGAAGGAGCCCTGGGAGGGCTGAGGATGGAGAAGGAGCCCTGGGGGGTCTGAGGATGGAGAAGGAGCCCTGGGAGGGCTGAGGATGGAGAAGGAGCCCTGGGGGGTCTGAGGATGGAGAAGGAGCCCTGGGGGGTCTGAGGATGGAGAAGGAGCCCTGGGAGGGCTGAGGATGCAGAAGGAGCCCTGGAAGGGCTGAGGATGGAGAAGGAGCCCTGGGGGGTCTGAGGATGGAGAAGGAGCCCTGGGAGGGCTGAGGATGGAGAAGGAGCCCTGGGAGGTCTGAGGATGGAGAAGGAGCCCTGGGGGGTCTGAGGATGCAGAAGGAGCCCTGGGGGTTCTGAGGATGGAGAAGGAGCCCTGGGGGGTCTGAGGATGGAGAAGGAGCCCTGGGAGGGCTGAGGATGGAGAAGGAGCCCTGGGAGGGCTGAGGATGGAGAAGGAGCCCTGGGAGGTCTGAGGATGCAGAAGGAGCCCTGGGAGGGCTCAGGATGGAGAAGGAGCCCTGGGAGGTCTGAGGATGCACAAGGAGCCCTGGGAGGGCTGAGGATGGAGAAGGAGCCCTGGGGGGTCTGAGGATGGAGAAGGAGCCCTGGGAGGGCTGAGGATGGAGAAGGAGCCCTGGGGGGTCTGAGGATGGACAAGGAGCCCTGGGAGGGCTGAGGATGGAGAAGGAGCCCTGGGGGGTCTGAGGATGGAGAAGGAGCCCTGGGAGGGCTGAGGATGGAGAAGGAGCCCTGGGGGGTCTGAGGATGGAGAAGGAGCCCTGGGAGGGCTGAGGATGGAGAAGGAGCCCTGGGAGGGCTGAGGATGCAGAAGGAGCCCTGGGAGGGCTGAGGATGGAGAAGGAGCCCTGGGAGGGCTGAGGATGCAGAAGGAGCCCTGGGAGGGCTGAGGATGGAGAAGGAGCCCTGGGAGGGCTGAGGATGGAAAAGGAGCCCTGGGGGGTCTGAGGATGGAGAAGGAGCCCTGGGAGGGCTGAGGATGGAGAAGGAGCCCTGGGAGGTCTGAGGATGCACAAGGAGCCCTGGGAGGGCTGAGGATGGAGAAGGAGCCCTGGGAGGGCTGAGGATGGAGAAGGAGCCCTGGGGGGTCTGAGGATGCAGAAGGAGCCCTGGGAGGGCTGAGGATGGAGAAGGAGCCCTGGGGGGTCTGAGGATGGAGAAGGAGCCCTGGGGGGTCTGAGGATGGAGAAGGAGCCCTGGGAGGGCTGAGGATGGAGAAGGAGCCCTGGGAGGGCTGAGGATGGAGAAGGAGCCCTGGGGGGTCTGAGGATGCAGAAGGAGCCCTGGGAGGGCTGAGGATGCAGAAGGAGCCCTGGGAGGTCTGAGGATGGAGAAGGAGCCCTGGGAGGGCTGAGGATGGAGAAGGAGCCCTGGGAGGTCTGAGGATGGAGAAGGAGCCCTGGGAGGGCTGAGGATGGAGAAGGAGCCCTGGGAGGGCTGAGGATGGAGAAGGAGCCCTGGGAGGGCTGAGGATGGAGAAGGAGCCCTGGGGGGTCTGAGGATGCAGAAGGAGCCCTGGGGGGTCTGAGGATGGAGAAGGAGCCCTGGGGGGTCTGAGGATGGAGAAGGAGCCCTGGGAGGGCTGAGGATGCAGAAGGAGCCCTGGGAGGGCTGAGGATGGAGAAGGAGCCCTGGGAGGGCTGAGGATGGAGAAGGAGCCCTGGGAGGGCTGAGGATGCAGAAGGAGCCCTGGGAGGGCTGAGGATGGAGAAGGAGCCCTGGGAGGGCTGAGGATGGAGAAGGAGCCCTGGGGGGTCTGAGGATGGAGAAGGAGCCCTGGGGGGTCTGAGGATGGAGAAGGAGCCCTGGGAGGGCTGAGGATGGAGAAGGAGCCCTGGGAGGGCTGAGGATGGAGAAGGAGCCCTGGGGGGTCTGAGGATGGAGAAGGAGCCCTGGGGGGTCTGAGGATGGAGAAGGAGCCCTGGGGGGTCTGAGGAGGGAGAAGGAGCCCTGGGAGGGCTGAGGATGGAGAAGGAGCCCTGGGGGGTCTGAGGATGGAGAAGGAGCCCTGGGAGGGCTGAGGATGGAGAAGGAGCCCTGGGAGGGCTGAGGATGGAGAAGGAGCCCTGGGGGGTCTGAGGATGGAGAAGGAGCCCTGGGAGGGCTGAGGATGCACAAGGAGCCCTGGGAGGGCTGAGGATGGAGAAGGAGCCCTGGGAGGGCTGAGGATGGAGAAGGAGCCCTGGGAGGGCTGAGGATGGAGAAGGAGCCCTGGGAGGGCTGAGGATGGAGAACTTCCAGCACGTGGGGAGCAGCCCCAAGGGTTTGGTGGGTGCTTGGGAGGCCTGGGGGGCTCACAGGGGTCACTGGGGGGCCAGGGGGTCGGTGGGAGGTCACTGGGGTCAGTGGGGTTCGTGCAGTGGGCGTGGCCTGTGGCGCTGTGGGCGTGGTCAGTGAGAGTGTGGGCGTGGCCGGGGGCTGAGGGGGCGGGGCCTGGCAGCCGGTGGGCGGGGCTTTGGGCGGTGGGCGGGGCCAGGGGGCTGCGTGGGAGTGGCCTGGCAGCCGGTGGGCGGGGCTTGGAGTGGTGGGCGGGGCCTGTGGGGCGGTGGGTGGGGCCTGGGGCATTGTGGGCGGGGCCTGGCAGCCGGTGGGCGGGGCTTGTGGTTGTGGGCGGGGCGTGGGGAACAGTGAGCGGGGCTTGGCGGCCTGAGGGCGGGGCTCGGAGTGGTGGGCGTGGCCTGTGGCGGTGTGGGCGGGGCTTGGCTCCCCATGTTTCTCCCCCTCCCCTTAGCCCCTCCCCTTTCCCAGCTCCTCCCCCACCCCCTACCCCCCCTCTTAGCCCCTTCCCCCTTCCCCTCCCCCTCCCTCTCCCCCTCCCCTCCCCCCCACCCATCCCCCACCCGCCCACTGCAGCTCCCGCCACGCGGCACTGGAAGAGCCGCCCCTCCCCCAACTGGGGCCCCGACCAGCAGCCTGGGGGGTGGGACCCACAAGTGTGGGGCTGGACCCATAAGTGGGTGGCTGGACCTGCAAGTGGGGGGCTGGGACCCATAAGTGTGGGGCTGGGACCCATAAGTGTGGGGCTGGAACCATAAGTGGGGGGCTGGGACCCATAAGTGTGGGGCTGGGACCCACAAGTGGGGGGCTGGGACCCATAAGTGTGGGGCTGGACCCATAAGTGTGGGGCTGGGGCCCATAAGTGTGGGGCTGGACCCACAAGTGGGGGGCTGGGACCCATAAGTGGGGGATCTGTGGGGCTGGGCTCCGTAAGTGTGGAGCTCGGACCCCCAAGTGTGGGGCTGGGACCCATAATTGTGGGGCTGGACCCCCAAGTAGGGGGTTGAGACCCATAAGTGTGGGGCTGGACCCACAAGTGGGAGGCTGGGACCCATAATTGGGGAGATATGTGGGGCTGGGACCCCCAAGTAGGAGGATGTGTGGGGCTGGGGGACCCATGGGCAGGGGGCTGGGACCCACAAGTGGGGGATCTGTGGGGCAGAGGATCTGTGGGGCAGGGGATCTATGGGTCAATCTATGGGTCAGTCTATGGGTCAGGATCTATGGGTCAATCTGTGGGTCAGTCTATGGGTCAGGCTGATCTATGGGGCAGGATCTATGGGTGAGTCTATGGGGCAATCTATGGGTCAGTCTATAGGGCAGGATCTATGGGGCAGGATCTATGGGTCAGGCTTATCTATGGGGCAGGATCTATGTGTCAGTCTATGGGGCAGGATCTATGGGGCAGGATCTATGGGGCAGTCTATGGGGCAGGATCTATGGGGCAGGATCTATGGGTCAGGCTTATCTATGGGGCAGGATCTATGTGTCAGTCTATGGGGCAGGATCTATGGGGCAGGATCTATGTGTCAGTCTATGGGGCAGGATCTATGTGTCAGTCTATGGGGCAGGATCTATGGGTCAGGATCTATGGGTCAATCTATGGGTCAGGCTGATCTATGGGTCAATCTATGGGTCAGTCTATGGGTCAGATCTATGGGGCAGGATCTATGGGTCAGGCTGATCTATGGGTCAGGATCTATGGGTCAATCTGTGGGTCAGGCTGATCTATGGGTCAATCTGTGGGTCAGGCCCCCCCTGTCCCCGTCCAGCTGCAGCTCTGGGGGGCCGAAGCTGCGGCCCCAGGGCCAGGGGGGTTGGGGCTGGAGCTGTGGGGCGGGAGCTGTGGGGTGGGAGCTGTGGGGCAGGAGATGTGGGGCTGGAGCTGTGGGGCAGGAGCTGTGGGGCAGGAGCTGTGGGGCAGGAGATGTGGGGCAGGAGCTGTGGGGATGGAGCTGTGGGGCAGGAGCTGTGGGGCAGGAGCTGTGGGGCAGCACCAGCTGTGGGGCTGGAGCTGTGGGGCTGGAGCTGTGGGGCGGGAGCTGTGGGGCAGGAGCTGTGGGGCAGCACCAGGTGTGGGGCCGGGTGCAGGTTGAACCCGGAGCCGGGGGGCAGCAGCGCTGGGGGGCAGAGAAGGTGTGGGGAGACCCACAGAGACCCCCTGCCCCATAGATCCCTCCCTGCCCCACAGATACCCCCCCTGTCCCATAAGACCCCCTGCCCCACAGAGACCCCCTGCCCCATAGAGACCCCCCTGACCCACAGAGACCCCCTGCCCCATAGAGACCCCCTGCCCCATAGAGACCCCCCTGCCCCATAGATCCCTCCCTGCCCCACAGATACCCCCCCTGTCCCATAAGACCCCCTGCCCCATAGATCCCTCCCTGCCCTATAGAGACTGCCCTGCCCCATAGATCCTGCCCCATAGATTCTCCTGCCCATAGAACCCCCTGCCCCATAGATTCTGCCCCACACATCCTGCCCCATGCATCATGCCCCATAGATCCCCCTGACCCATAGGGACACCCTGTGTACAATAGGGACCCCCATGGCCCATAGATCCTGCCCCACACATGGCCCTGCCCCATAGATCCCCCTGCCCCATAGATCCCCCTGCCCCATAGACCCTCCTGCCCCATAGATCCTGCCCCAAAGAATCTGACCCATAGATCCCACCCCACCCATCCTGCCCCATAGATCCCCCTCTGCCCCATAGAGACCCCCCTGTACCATAGAGACCCCCCTGCCCCACACATGCCCCTGCCCCATAGATCCCCCTGCCCCATATATCTGGCCCCATAGATCCTGCCCCACATATCCTGCCCCACACGTCCTGCCCCACACATCCTGCCCCATAGAGACCCCTCTGCCCCATAGATCCTTCCCTGCCCCATAGAGACCCCCCTGTACAATAGAGAATCCCCTGCCCCATAGATCCTGCCCCACAGATCCTGCCCCTTAGAGACCCCCCTGTACAATAGGGACCCCCTCTGCCCCATAGATCCTGCCCCATAGATCCTGCCCCATAGATCTCCCTGCCCCATAGAGACCCCCCCGCGTACAATAGGGACCACCCTGCCCCACACATCCTGCCCCACACATCCTGCCCCATAGATCCTGCCCCATAGTTCCCTCTGCCCCATAGATCCCCCCTGTACCATAGAAAACCCCCTGCCCCACACATCTGCCTGCCCCATAGATCCTGCCCCATAGATCCTGCCCCATAGAACCCCCCTGCACCATAGAGACCCCCCTGTACAATAGGGACCCCCTGCCCCATAGATCCTGCCCCATAGATCCTGCCCCATCGATCGCCCTGCCCCATAGAGACCCCCCTGTACAATAGGGAACCCCCTGCCCCATAGATCCAGCCCCATAGAATCTGCCCCAAAGATCCTGCCCTACACATCCTGCCCCATAGATCCCCATGCCCCATAGAGACCCCCCTGCCCCACTCATCCTGCCCCATAGATCCTGCCCCATAGTATCTGCCCCCTAGGTCCTGACCCATAGATCCCCCTGCCCCATAGATCCCCCTGCCCCATAGGTCCCCCCTGCCCCATAGATCCGTCTCTGCCACATGAGACCCCCCTGCCCCATAGAAACCCCCCTGCCCCACACATCCCCGTGCCTCATAGAGAACCCCCTGCCCCATAGAGACCCCCCTGTACCACAGAGACCCCCCTGTACAATAGAGACCCCCCTGCCCCATAGAGACCCCCTGCCCCATAGAGACCCCCCTGCCCCATAGAGATCCCCTGCCCCATAGAGACCCCCCCTGTACCATAGAGACCCCCCTGTACCACAGAGACCCCCCTGCCCCATAGCAACCCCCCTGCCCCATAGAAACCCCCCTGCCCCATAGAGACCCCCCTGCCCCATAGAGATCTCCCTGTACCACAGAGACCCCCCTGTACACTAGAGACTCTCCTGCCCCATAGAGACTCCCCTGCCCCATATCAAACCCCCTGCCCCATAGAGACCCCCCTATACCACAGGGACCCCCCTATACAATAGAGACCCCCTGCCCCACAGAGACGATCCTGCCCCATAGAGATCCCCCTGACCCATAGAGACACCCGTGCCCCATAGAGACTCCCTGCCCCATAAAAACGCCCCTGCCCCATACAGACCCCCCTGCCCCATAGATCCCCCCTGCCCCATAGATCGGTCTCTGCCACATGAGACCCCCCTCCACCATAGAAAACCCCCTGTGCCAAGAGACCCCCCTGCCCCATAGAGACCCCCCTGTACCACAGAAACCCCACTGCCCCACACATCCCCCTGCCCCATAGAGACCCCCTGCCCCATAGAGACGACCCTGCCCCATAGAGGCCCCCCTGCCCCATGGTTCCGTCTCTGCCGCATAGAGACACCCCTGCCCCACAGATTCCTCCCTGCCCCATAGAGACCCCCCTGTACCACAGAGACCCCCCTGTACAATAGAGACACCCATGTACCACAGAAATCCCCCTGCCCCATAGAAACCCCCCTGCCCCATAGAGACCCCGTGCCCCATAGATCCGTCCCTGCCACATGAGACACCCCTGCCCCATAGAGACCCCCTGCCCCATAGAAACCCCACTGCCCCACACATCCCCGTGCCCCATAGATACCCCACTGCTCCACAGAGACCTTTCCTGCCCCATAGAAACCCCCCTGCCCCATAGAGACCCCCCTGTACCACAGAGACCCCCCTGTACAATAAGGACCCCCTGCCCCATAGATCCGTCTCTGCCGCATAGACACCCACCTGCCCCATACAGACCCTCTGCCCCATAGCAACGCCCCAGCCCCATAGAGATCCCCTGACCCATAGAGACCCCCCTGCCCCATATCAAAACCCCTGCCCCATAGAGACCACACTGCCCCTTTGAGACCCCCATGCCCCATAGAAAGCCCCCTGCCCCACATATCCCCCTGCCCCATAGAGACGCCCCTGCCCCAAAGAGACCCCCTTCCCTATATCAACCCCCCTGCCCCATAGAGACCCCCCTGTACCACAGAGACCTTCCTGAGCCATTGAGACCCCCTGCCCCATAGATCCCCCTGCCCCACACATACCCCTGCCCACAAGAGACCCCCCTGCCCCATCGATCCCTCCCTGCCCCATAGATCCCCCCCGCCCCATAGAGACCCCCCCTGTACATTGGAGACCCCCCTGTACAATAGGAACCCCCTGCCCCATAGATCCTGCCCCACACATCCTGCCCCATAGAATCTGCCCCATAGATCCTGCCCCATAGATCCTGTCCCACACATCATCCCTTCCCCACATATCCAGACCCATAGATCCTGCCCCATTGATCCTGCCCCATAGATCCTGCCCCATAGATCCCTCTGCCCCATAGAACCCCCCCTGTACAATAGAGTCCCCTCTGACCCATAGAATCTGCCCCACACATCCTGCCCCATAGAGACCCCCCTGTACAAAAGAGAATCCCCTGCCCCATAGATCCTGCCCCATAGATCCTGCCCCATAGATCCTGCCTCACACATCCTGCCCCACACATCCTGCCCCATAGATCCCGACCCACACATCCTGCCCCATAGTGACCCCCCTGCCCCATAGATCCCCCTGCCCTATAGAGACCCCCCTGTACAATAGGGACCCCCCTGCCCCATAGATCCTGCCCCAGAGATCCTGCCCCACACATCCCCTCCGCCCCATCGAGACCCCCCCTGTACCATAGATCCTGCCCCATAGAGACACCCCCCCCTGTACAATAGGGACCACCCTGCCCCACACATCCTGCCCCACACATCCTGCCCCATAGATCCTGCCCCATAGTTCCCTCTGCCCCATAGAGACCCCCCTGTACCATAGAGAACCCCCTGCCCCACACATCTGCCTGCCCCATAGATCCTGCCCCATAGATCCTGCCCCACACATCTGTCGTGCCCCATAGAGACCCCGTGCCCCACACATCCCCCTGCCCCATAGATCCCCCTGTACAATAGAGACCCCCCTGTACAAGAGGGAACCCCTGCCCCATAGATCCTGCCCCACACATCCTGCCCCTTAGAGACCCCCTCCCTGTACAATAGGGACCTCCCCTGCCCCACAGATCCTGCCCCATAGATCCCTCTGCCCCATAGAGACCCCCCTGTACAGTAGGGACCCCCCTGCCCCATAGATCCTGCCCCATAGAATCTGCCCCATAGAATCTGCCCCATAGATCCTGCCCCATAGATCCTGCCCGATAGATCCTGCCCCACACCTCCTGCCCCACACATCCTGCCCCATAGATCCATCCCCATAGCACCCCTGCCCCATAGAAACCCCCCTGTACAATAGAGACCCCCCTGCCCCTTAGAATCTGCCCCATAGATCCCCCTGCCACACACATCCCGCCCCATAGATCCTGCCCCATAGATCCCCCTGCCCTTTAGAGACCCCCCTGTACAATAGAGAATCCCCTGCCCCACACATCCTGCCCCACAGATCCTGCCCCATAGATCCTGCCTCATAGAGACCCCTGCCCCATAGATTCCCCTGCCCCATAAAGACCACCCTGCCCCATAGATTCTGCCCCATAGATTCTGCCCCATAGCTTCCCCTGCCCCATGGATCCTGCCCCACACATCATGCCCCATAGATCCCCCTGCCCTATAGATCCCCCTCTGCCCCATAGATCCCCCTGCCCTATAGATCCTTCCCTGCCCCACGGATCCTGCCCCATAGATCCTGCCCCACACATCCTCCCACATAGACCCCCCCTGCCCCATAGATCCTGCCCCATAGATCCTGCCTCATAGATTCCGCCCCATAGATTCTGCCCCATAGCTTCCCCTGCCCCACACATCCCCCTGCCCCATAGATTCTCCTGCCCTATAGAGACCCCCCTGTACAATATGGACCCCCCTGCCCCACGTATCCTGCCCCATAGATCAGGCCCCATAGATTCTGCCCCATAGCTTCCCCTTCCCCACATATCCTGCCCCATACATCATGCCCCACAGATCCCCCTGCCCCATAGATCCCCCTCTGCCCCATAGATCCCCCTGGCCCATAGATCCTCCTGCCCCATAGATCCCCCTGTCCCATAGATCCCCCTGCCCCATAGATCCCCCTGCCCCACACATCCTGCCCCATAGATCAGGCCCCATAGATCCCCTCTGCCCCATAGATCCTCCTGCCCCATAGATCCCCCTGCCCCATAGATCCCCCTCTGCCCCATAGATCCCCCTGGCCCCATAGATCCCTCCAAACACATTCTGCCCCATAGATGCTGCCCTATAGCTTCCCCTGCCCCACATATCCTGCCCCACACATCCTGCCCCATAGATCCCCCTGCCCCATAGATCCCCCTCTGCCCCATAGATCCCCTTGCCCTATAGATCCTTCCCTGCCCCACACATCCTGCCCCACACATCCTGCCCCATAGATCCTGCCCCACACATCCTGTTCCACACATCCTGCCCCACACATCCTGCCCCATAGATCCCCCCTGCCGCATAGATTCTGCCCCCTAGATCCTGCCCCATAGCTTCCCCTGCCCCGCACATCCCCCTGCCGCATAGATCCTGCCCCATAGATCCCCCTGCCCTATAGAGACCCCCCTGTGCAATATGGACCCCCCTGCCCCACATATCCTGCCCCATAGATCCTGCCCCATAGATCCCCCTGACACATAGCACCCCTGTCCCATAGATCCCCCTGTCCCATAGATCCCCCTGGCCCCATAGATCCCCCTCTGCCCCATAGATCCCCCTTGTCCCATAGATCCTGCCCCACACATCCTGCCCCATAGATCCTCCTGCCCCATAGATCCCCCTGCCCCATAGAGATCCCCCTGCCCTATAAAGACCCCCCTGTACAATATGGACCCCCCTGCCCCACATATCCTGCCCCATAGATCAGGCCCCATAGATCCCCCTGACCCATAGCACCCCTGCCCCGTAGAACCCCCTGCCCCATAGATCCTCCTGCCCCATAGATCCCCCTGGCCCCATAGATCCCTCCAAACACATCCTGCCCCATAGATTCTGCCCCATAGCTTCCCCTGCCCCACATATCCTGCCCCACACATCCTGCCCCATAGATCCCCCTGCCCCATAGATCCCCCTCTGCCCCATAGATCCCCCTGCCCCATAGATCCCCCTGCCCCATAGATCCTGCCCCATGGACCCCCCTGCCCCACACATCCTGCCCCACACATCCTGCCCCACACATCCTGCCCCATAGACCCCCCCTGCCCCATAGATCCTGCCCCACACATCCTGCCCCATAGACCCCCCCTGCCCCATAGATCCTGCCCTATAGATTCTGCCCCATAGCTTGCCCTGGCCCACACATCCCCCTGCCCCATAGATCCTGCCCCATAGACCCCCCTGCCCCATAGATCCCCCTCTGCCCCATAGATCCCCCTGCCCTATAGATCCTTCCCTTCCCTTTGGCTGAGAAACTGCAAGGAGAGAGGAAGACATCCAGCCTTCATCCCTGAATCCCGCCACAAGACCCCCCCTGGGCGTCCCTGAGCTCTGCCTGGGAGGAGGGAATGGGAATGGCGCTTCCTGGGGGTGATTTGCACCCCCCCTTTGCCTCAGCAACGCGCTGAGTGTGTGTGGGCACCCACGAGCCACAGCGGCTGGGATGGGTTGAGCTGCTCTCCACGTGCTGATCCCTCTTTTCCAAGGAATTAGAGCCAGTCCCAGGCACAGAGCAGGACACAGAGCAGAGGGGATGTGTCAGCACCCCTCAGGTGTGACCCCCAGAGCTCTGTGTGGGAGGAGGGAATGGGAATGGCGCTTCCTGGGGGTGATTTGCACCCCCCTTTGCCTCAGCAACGCGCTGACTGTGCGTGTGGGGACCCACGAGCCACAGCGGCTGGGATGGGTTGAGCTGCTCTCCACGTGCTGATCCCTCTTTTCTGAGGAATTAGAGCCAGTCCCAGGCAAAGAGCAGGAGACAGAGCAGAGGGGATGTGTCAGCACCCCTCAGGTGTGACCCCCAGAGCTCTGCCTGGGAGGAGGGAATGGGAATGGCGCTTCCTGGGGGTGATTTGCACCCCCCTTTGCCTCAGCAACGCGCTGAGTGTGTGTGGGGACCCCCGAGCCACAGCGGCTGGAATGGGTTGAGCTGCTCTCCACGTGCTGATCCCTCTTTTCCGAGGAATTAGAGCCAGTCCCAGGCAAAGTCCAGGAGACAGAGCAGAGGGGATGTGTCAGCACCCCTCAGGTGTGACCCCCAGAGCTCTGTGTGGCTCCCAGCTGTGGTCAGGGTGTCCCGAGGGGCAGGATGGACCGAGACAAGACGCTGTTTCCAGCGCCCTTCTCGCTCCTGGGAATGGACCAGATGCTCCTGGACACCCCCCCCCCCCAGCTCAGGCAGTTGAGTTGGGATAGAATTTGGAGCTGAAATGGGTGTTGGGTGCTTCTCCCCCTCTGTGTTATGAATGCAAACAAAGGGTCACAGTGTGGGGACTCCTAAAGGGGACTGAGGGGCTCAATCTGCAGGGCTGAGCCCCATCCCAGGGAGGTCTGTAGTCCTCCTGGAGCTTGGATCAGGGATATAACTGAGCAACTCCCCAGCCTGGAGCCATCACCAGACTGTCACCCGCTGCTCCTCTTCCAGGCAGGGGGGGGAGGAAGCTGCATCCTGTAGGCTGAAGGGATTGAGAAGGGACTTCAAGGCCTTTGGGGTGGTTGGGGGAAGACTCTGGGGGGTGAGTTATTTTCCTCTTCCCTCCTTCGTGGTCTGGGAGAACTCATGGGATGTCATAGCAGGATCATGGCTGTTAATTCATGTCTCAGAGATGGTGCTACAGGCTGGGGTCTGGCTTCTTTGGTGGTGGCTGATTTATGACATCCCAGGCCTGGCAGGGGTGTGTGGGAAGAGCTTTTCATCCAGGGGGAACAGGGTTCTGGGCTTGGTCCCTGAAACGCCCGTGCAGCAGTCATAGAATCATCAGAGAACCCCAGCCTGGGCTGGGTTGGGAGGGACCCCAAGGGTCACAGAGCTCCAACCCCCCTGCCACAGGCAGGGCCACCAACCTCCAGGCCTGGAGCTACACAAGGTTGCCCAGGGCCCCATCCAACCTGGGCTTGGACACCCCCAGGGATGGGGCACCCACCCCCTCTCTGGGCAGCCTGTTCCAGCCCCTCACCACTCTCTCTGGAAGAACTTCCCCCCAATATCTGTCCTAAACCTTCCCTCCTTCAGCTTTAATCCATCCCCCTGGTCCTGCCAGTCTCTACCCTTTTAACAAGCTGATTCCCCTCCTGTTCCTCTGCTCCCTTCAGGGACTGGGGGGCTGCAATGAGGTCCCCCCACAGCCTTCTCTTCTCCAGGCTGACCCAGCCCAGCCCCCTCAGCCTCTCTTCGTAGGGGAGCTGCTCCAGCCCTCTGATCATCCTTGTGGCTCCTCTGACCCCTCTCCAACAGTCCCACATCCTTCTTGTACTGGGGGCCCCAGCTCTGCAATGCAGGCAGGATGGGGAATCAACAGGAGGAGTTGGGAGTCTGTGTGTGCCCAAGGGGTGATGTTGTAGTTGCCATGAGAGAGACTTGGTGGGACAACTCACATGGCTGGAGTGTGGCCACAGATGGCTAAATCCTTTTTAGGGAAGACAAGACAACAAGGAAAGGAGGTGAGAGTTGCTCTTCCTTGGAGTGGGTGACACACAGGACACTGTGCTGCCATCCAGAGAGACCTGGCCAGGCTGGAGAGCTGGGCAGGGAGAGACCAGATGAGGTTCAACAAGAGCAAGTGGAGAGTCTGGCACCTGGGGAGGAAGAACTGCTGGGATCAGGACAGGCTGGGGGTGACCTGGGGGAGGCCCAGGAGCGGCTCAAAGGGATTGATGCACACAGATCCATGGGCCCTGGTGGGTTTCATCCCCGTGTGCTGAGGGAGCTGGGGGAGGTGATTGCTGAGCCGCTCTCTGTCATCTTCAACAGGTCTTGGAGGACAGGAGAAGTGCCTGGAGACTGGAGGATAGCCAATGTCACTCCAGGCTTTAAAAAGGGCAAGAAGGAGGAACCTAGTAACTAGAGGCCAGTCAGCCTCACCTCTGTCCCAGGAAAGGGGATGGGACAGCTTGTTCTGGATGCCATCTCCAAACAACTGGAAGAGAAGAAGGTCAGGAGGAGCAGTCAGCAGGGATTCACCAAGGGGAGATCGTGCTCGACTAATCTCATAGCCTTCTAGGATCTCATAACAGGCTGGGGAGATGGAGGGAGAGCAGTGGATGTCATCTACCTTGACTTTAGCAGGGCCTTTGACACTGTCTCCCATGACACCCTGATAGCAAAGCTGAGAGAGCAGGGGATGGATGAGTGGATGGTGAGGTGGGGTGAGAATTGGCTGTTGGACCGAGCCCAGAGAGTGGTGATTTGAGGAGCAGAATCTGGCTGGAGACCTGTGACCAGTGGTGTTCCCCAGGGCTCAGTGTTGGGTCCAGTTCTGTTTAATATCTTCATTGATGACCTTGATGAGGGAACAGCATCCACCCTCAGCAAGTACCCCATGATACAAAGCTGGGAGGGGTGGGTGACACGCAGGACACTGCGCTGCCATCCAGAGAGACCTGGACAGGCTGGAGAGCTGGGCAGGGAGAGACCAGGTGAAGTTCAACAAGAGCAAGTGGAGAGTCTGGCACCTGGGAAGGAACAACCATTTGTATCAGTACGGGCTGGGGAATGAGCTGCTGGAGAAGAGCTCAGAGGAGAAGGACCTGGGGGTCCTGGTGGGTGACAGGGTGGCCATGAGCCAGCAGTGTGCCCTGGGGGCTGAGAGAGACAATGGGATCCTGGGGTGCATCAAGAGGAGTGTGGGCAGCAGGTCACAGGAGGGGATCCTCCCCCTCTACTCTGCCCTGGCCAGGCCCCACCTGGAGTATTGTGTCCAGTTCTGGGCTCCTTGGGATAAAAAGGACAGGGATCTCCTGGAGAGAGTCCAGAGAAGGGCCACGAAGATGCTGAAGGGCCTGGAGCATCTCCCCTGTGAGGAAAGGCTGAGTAAGTTGGGACTGTTCAGCCTTGAGAAGAGAAGACTAAGGGGGGGGGCTAATTAAAGTTTATAATTATCTTAAGCAGGGGATGCAGGGGGAATGGGCAGCCCCTTTTCAGTGGTCTGTGGGGACAGGACAAGGGGCAATGGCTGCAAGTTGGAGCACAGGGAGTTCTGCACCAACATGGGGAAGAACTTTTTCCCAGTGAGGGTGAGGGAGCCCTGGGACAGGCTGCCAGGGAGGTGGTGGAGTCTCTTTCACTGGAGATACTCAAGACCCATCTGGACACCTATCTGAGTGATATGTCCTAGGGAGCTGCTTTGGCAGGGGGGTTGGACCCGATGATCTCTTGAGGTCCTTTCCAGCTCCTACAATTCTATGATTCTATGATTGTGAGGAAGGGGATTGTGAGGTAAGGGGAGTGTGAGGAAGGGGATTGTGAGGTAAGTGGATTGTGAGGTAAGGGGAGTGTGAGGTAAGGGGATTGTGAGGTAAGGGGAGTGTGAGGTAAGGGGATTGTGAGGTAAGGGGAGTGTGAGGTAAAGGGGATTGTGAGGAAATGGGATTGTGAGGTAAAGGGGATTGTGAGGTAAAGGGATTGTGAGGTAAGGGGATTGTGAGGTAAGGGGAGTGTGAGGTAAAGGGATTGTGAGGTGAGGGGATTGTGAGGTAAGGGGATTGTGAGGTGAGGGGATTGTGAGGTAAGGGGAGTGTGAGGTAAGGGGAGTGTGAGGTAAAGGGAATGCTGAGGGGTCGGGGGGTGGGTCATGGAGGGGTTTGGGGGGCATTTTGGGGGATAAAGAGAGTGGGGGGGGTTGGGTGGGGTGGGGGTTGGGGTTTGGGGGGGTCAGAAGAGCTGGGGGTTTGGGGGGAGATTTGGGGGGGGCAGGGAGGGGGTTGGGGGGGCAGGAGAGCTGGGGGGGGTTGGGTGGGGTGGGGGTTGGGGTTGAGCGGGGGGTAGAAGAGCTGAGGGGTTGCGGGGGTTTGGGGAGGGGTTGGGGATGGGTGGTGGTTGGGTCAGGGGTTGGGTGGGGGTTGGGTGGGGATTGGGAACGTCACCCCCCCCACCCCTCCCCAGCCCCCACCCGTCCAGCTGGGGACCCCCCCAACCCCCCCCCCAATTTACCCCCCACCCCCCCGCAGGGAGCAGCCCCGGGACCGGTCACAGGGGGGGTGGAGTTGGGGCCGAAACCCGACAACCCCCCGCGGGGCAGCGGAACCGGCCGGGTGTCGGCCCCACAGATCCTGCCCCACAGATCCTGCCCCATAGATCCTGCCCCACAGATCCTGCCCCATAGATCCTGCCCCACACATCCTGCCCCACACATCCTGCCCCATAGATCCTGCCCCACACATCCTGCCCCACACATCCTGCCCCACACATCCTGCCCCATAGATCCAGCCCCACACATCCTGCCCCATAGATCCTGCCCCATAGATCCTGCCCCACACATCCTGCCCCACACATCCTGCCCCATAGATCCTGCCCCATAGACCCCCCTGCCCCAAAGAGACCCCCTGCCCCATAGATCCCCCTGCCCCATAGCAACACCCTTAACCCACAGAGACCCCCTGCCCCTTAGAGACCCCCCTGTACCACAGAGACCCCCCTGCTCCGTAGAGAACCCCTGCCCCACACATCCGCTGCCCCATAGAGAAACCCCTGCCCCATAGAGACCCCCCTGTACCACAAAGACCCCCTGCCCCATAGCAACCCCCCTGCCCCATAGAGACCCCTCTGTACAATAGAGACCCCTCTGACCCATAGATCCTCCCTGCCCCAAAGAGACCCCCTGCCCCATATCAAACCTCCAGCCCCATAGAGACCCCCCTGCCCCATAGAGACCCCCCTGCCCCACACATCCCCCTGCCCATAGAAACCCCCCTGGACAATAGAGACCCCCCTGCCCCATAGATTCCTCCCTGCCCCACACATCCCCCTGCCCCATAGAGACCCCCCTGTACAATAGAGACCCACCTGCCCCATAGATCCCCCTGCCCCATAGATCCCCCTGCCCCACACATCTCCCTGCCCCATAGCAAAACCCCTGCCCCATAGAGACCCCCCCCTGCACCACAGAGACCCCCCTGCCCCATAGAGACCCCCCTGTACAATACAGAAACCCCTGCCCCATAGATCCCCCTGCCCCATAGAGACCCCCCTGTACAAAAGGGACCCCCCTGCCCCATAGAATCTGCCCCACACATCCTGCCCCTCAGATCCAGCCCCATAGATCCCCCTGCCCCACAGATCCCACTGCACCATAGAGACCCCCCTGCCCCATAGATCCTGCCCCATAGATCCTGCCCCACACACCCTGCCCCATAGATCCCCCTGCCCTATAGATCCTTCCCTGCCCCACACATCCTGCCCCACACATCCTGCCCCATAGGCCCCCCCTGCCCCATAGATTCTGCCCCATAGATTCTGCCCCATAGATCAGGCCCCATAGATCCCCCTGCCCCATAGATCCCCCTGCCCCGTAGATCCCTCCAAACACATCCTGCCCCTCAGATCCAGCCCCATAGATCCCCCTGCCCCACAGATCCCACTGCACCATAGAGACCCCCCTGCCCCATAGATCCTGCCCCATAGATCCTGCCCCACACACCCTGCCCCATAGATCCCCCTGCCCTATAGATCCTTCCCTGCCCCACACATCCTGCCCCACACATCCTGCCCCATAGGCCCCCCCTGCCCCATAGATTCTGCCCCATAGATTCTGCCCCATAGATCAGGCCCCATAGATCCTCCTGCCCCATAGATCCCCCTGCCCCATAGAGATCCCCCTGCCCTATAGAGACCCCCCTGTACAATATGGACCCCCCTGCCCCACATATCCTGCCCCATAGATCAGGCCCCATAGATCCCCCTGGCCCCATAGATCCCTCCAAACACATCCTGCCCTATAGATTCTGCCCTATAGCTTCCCCTGCCCCACATATCCTGCCCCACACATCATGCCCCATAGATCCTGCCCCATAGATCCCCCTCTGCCCTATAGATCCCCCTGCCCTATAGATCCTTCCCTGCCCCACACATCCTGCCCCACACATCCGGCCCCATAGATCCTGACCCAGAGATCCTGCCCCATAGATCCTGCCCCACACATCCTGCCCCACACATCCTGCCCCATAGATCCTGACCCAGAGATCCTGCCCCATAGATCCTGCCCCACACATCCTGCCCCATAGATCCTGCCCCATAGATCCTGCCCCACACATCCTGCCCCACAGATCCTGACTCAGAGATCCTGCCCCACACATCCTGCCCCACACATCCTGCCCCATAGATCCTGCCCCATAGATCCTGCCCCACACATCCTGCCCCATAGGTCCTGCCCCACACATCCTGCCCCACACGTCCTGCCCCACACATCCTGACCCATTGAACCTGCCCCATAGATCCTGCCCCACACATCCTGCCCCACACATCCTGCCCCATTGAACCTGCCCCATAGATCCTGCCCCACACATCCTGCCCCATAGATCCTGAACCATAGATCCTGCCCCATATATCCCGCCTCACACATCCTGCCCCATAGACCCTGACCCACACATCCTGCCCCATAGATCCTGCCCCATAGACCCCCCTGCCCCTTAGAGACCCCCCTGTACCACAGAGACCCCCCTGCTCCGTAGAGAACCCCTGCCCCACACATCCGCTGCCCCATAGAGACCCCCTGCCCCATAGCAACCCCCCTGCCCCATAGAGACCCCCCCGTACAATAGAGACCCCCCTGCCCTATAGAGACCCCTCTGCCCCATAGCAACACCCCTGCCCCATAGAGACCCCCTGCCCCATAGAGACCCCCTGCCCCATAGAGAACCCCCTGCCCCATAGAGACCCCCTGCCCCATAGAGACCCCCCTGTAGAATAGAGACCCCCAGTCCCATAGCAAGTCCCGTGCCCCATAGAGACCCCCTGCCCCATAGAGACCCCCCTGCCCCATAGAGACCCCCCTGCCCCACAGAGACCCCCCTGTACCACAGAGACCCCCTGCCCCATAGAGACCCCCCTGCCCCATAGATCCCCCTGCCCAATAGAGACCCCTCTGTACAATAGAGACCCCCCTGCCCCATATCAAACCTCCAGCCCCATAGAGACCCCCCTGCCCCATAGAGACCCCCCTGCCCCACACATCCCCCTGCCCATAGAAACCCCCCTGCCCCATAGATCCCCCTGCCCCATAGAGACCCCCCTGTACAATAGAGACCCCCCTGCCCCATAGATCCCCTGCCCCATAGGGACCCCCCCCTGCCCCACACATCCCCCTGCCCATTTCAGAACCCCTGCCGCAGAGAGACCCCCCTGTACAAAAGGGACCCCCCTGCCCCATAGAATCTGCCCCACACATCCTGCCCCTCAGATCCAGCCCCATAGATCCCCCTGCCCCACAGATCCCACTGCACCATAGAGACCCCCCTGCCCCATAGATCCTGCCCCATAGATCCTGCCCCATAGATCCCCCTGCCCCATAGAGACCCCCCTGTACAATCAATCCTGCCCCATAGAATCTGCCCCATAGATCCTGCCTCACACATCCTGCCCCATAGATCCCCCGCCCCATAGATCCTCCTGCCCCATAGATCCCCCTGCCCCATAGAGACCCCCCTGTACAAGGGAGAATCCCCTGCCCCATAGATCCTGCCCCAGACATCCTGCCCCACACATCCTGCCCTACAGCTCCTGCCCCATTAATCCCCCTGCCCCATAGAAACCCCCCTGTACAATAGGGACCCGCCTGCCCCATAGATCCTGCCCCACACATCCTGCCCCATAGATCCTGCCCCATAGATCCTGCCCCATAGAGACCCCCCTGCCCCATAGATCCTCCAGCCCCATAGATCCCCCTGCCCCATAGAAACCCCCCTGTACAATAGGGACCCCCCTGCCCCATAGATCCTGCCCCACATATCCTGCCCCATAGATCTTGCCCCATAGATCCTGCCCCATAGAGACCCCCCTGCCCCATAGATCCTCCAGCCCCATAGATCCCCCCTGCCCCATAGAGACCCCCCTGCCCCACACATCCTGCCCCACCGGTCCTGCCCCATAGATCTTTCCCCATAGATCCTGCCCCACACATCCTGCCCCATAGAGACCCTCCTGTACAATAGGGACCACCCTGCCCCATAGATCCTGCCCCATAGAATCTGCCCAATAGAATCTGCCCCATAGATCCTGCCCCATAGATCCTGCCCCATAGAGACCCCCTGCCCCATAGATCCCTCTGCCCCATATAGACCCCCCTGTACAATAGGGACCCACACATCGTGCCCCATAGATCCCGCCCCATAGATCCTGCCCCACACATCCCCCTGCCCCACACATCCTGCCCCACACATCGTGCCCCACAGATCCTGCCCCATAGATCCTGCCCCACACATCCTGCCCCACACATCCTGCCCCATAGATCCTGGCCCACACATCCTGCCCCACACATCCTGCCCCATAGATCCTGACCCAGAGATCCTGCCCCATAGATCCTGCCCCATAGATCCTGCCCCACACATCCTGACCCACACATCCTGCCCCATAGATCCTGCCCCATAGACCCCCCTGCCCCAAAGAGACCCCCTGCCCCATAGAGACCCCCCTGCCCCACAGAGACCCCCTGCCCCATAGATCTCCCTGCCCCATAGATCCCTCTGCCCCATAGAGACCCCCCTGTACCACAGAGACCCCCCTGTACAATACAGACCCCCTGCCCCATAGAGATCCCCTGCCCCACACATCCCCCTGCCCCATAGATCCTGTCCCATAGATCCTGCCCCACACATCCTGCTCCACACATCCTGCCCCATAGATCCTGCCCCATAGATCCTGCCCCACACATCCTGCCCCATAGATCCTGCCCCATAGATCCTGCCCCACACATCCTGCCCCACACATCCTGCCCCATAGATCCTGCCCCACACATCCTGACCCACATATCCTGCCCCATAGATCCTGCCCCACACATCCTGCCCCACACATCCTGCCCCACAGATCCTGCCCCATAGATCCTGCCCCACACATCCTGCCCCATAGATCCTGCCCCATAGATCCTGCCCCACAGATCCTGCCGCATACATCCTGCCCCATAGATCCTGCCCCACACATCCTGCCCCATAGATCCTGCCCCATAGATCCTGCACCAGACATCCTGCCCCACACATCCTGCCCCACACATCCTGCCCCATAGATCCTGCCCCACACATCCTGCCCCATAGAGACCCCCCTGCCCCATAGATCCTTCCCTGCCCCATAGAGACCCCCCTGTACAATAGAGAATCCCCTGCCCCATAGATCCTGCCCCACAGATCCTGCCCCTTAGAGACCCCCCTGTACAATAGGGACCCCCTCTGCCCCATAGATCCTGCCCCATAGATCCTGCCCCATAGATCCCTCTGCCCCATAGAGACCCCCCTGTACAGTAGGGAGCCCACTGCCCCATAGATCCTGCCCCATAGATCTCCCTGCCCCATAGAGACCCCCCCGCGTACAATAGGGACCACCCTGCCCCACACATGCTGCCCCACACATCCTGCCCCATAGATCCTGCCCCATAGATCTCCCTGCCCCATAGAGACCCCCCTGTACCATAGAAAACCCCCTGCCCCACACATCTGCCTGCCCCATAGATCCTGCCCCATAGATCCTGCCCCATAGAACCCCCCTGCACCATAGAGACCCCCCTGTACAATAGGGACCCCCTGCCCCATAGATTCTGCCCCATAGTTCCTGCCCCATAGATCCTGCCCCATCGATCGCCCTGCCCCATAGAGACCCCCCTGTACAATAGGGAACCCCCTGCCCCATAGATCCAGCCCCATAGAATCTGCCCCAAAGATCCTGCCCCACACATCCTGCCCCATAGATCCCCATGCCCCATAGAGACCCCCCTGCCCCACACATCCTGCCCCATAGATCCTGCCCCATAGTATCTGCCCCCTAGGTCCTGAACCATAGATCCCCCTGCCCCATAGATCCCCCTGCCCCATAGATCCCCCCTGCCCCATAGATCCGTCTCTGCCACATGAGACCCCCCTGCCCCATAGAAACCCCCCTGCCCCACACATCCCCGTGCCTCATAGAGAACCCCCTGCCCCATAGAGACCCCCCTGTACCACAGAGACCCCCCTGTACAATGGAGACCCCCCTGCCCCATAGAGACCCCCTGCCCCATAGAGATCCCCTGCCCCATAGAGACCCCCCCTGTACCATTGAGACCCCCCTGTACCACAGAGACCCCCCTGCCCCATAGCAACCCCCCTGCCCCATAGAAACCCCCCTGCCCCATAGAGACCCCCCTGCCCCATAAAGAACCCCCTGCCCCATAGAGACCCCCCTGTACAATAGAGACCCCCCTGTACAATAGAGACTCTCCTGCCCCATAGATCCCCCTGCCCCATAGAGACCCCACTGACCCATAGCAACCCCCCTTCCCCATAGAGACCCCCGTGTACCACAGAGACCCCCCTGTACAATGGAGACCCCCCTGCCCCATAGAAACCCTTGCCCCACAGAGACTCCCCTGCCCCATATCAAACCCCCTGCCCCATAGAGACCCCCCTATACCACAGGGACCCCCCTATACAATAGAGACCCCCTGCCCCACAGAGACGATCCTGCCCCATAGAGATCCCCCTGACCCATAGAGACACCCGTGCCCCATAGAGACTCCCTGCCCCATAAAAACGCCCCTGCCCCATACAGACCCCCCTGCCCCATAGATCCCCCCTGCCCCATAGATCGGTCTCTGCCACATGAGACCCCCCTGCCCCATAGAAAACCCCCTGTGCCAAGAGACCCCCCTGCCCCATAGAGACCCCCCTGTACCACAGAAACCCCACTGCCCCACACATCCCCCTGCCCCATAGAGACCCCCTGCCCCATAGAGACGACCCTGCCCCATAGAGACCCCCCTGCCCCATAGCAACCCCCCTGCCCCATAGAGATACCCTGCCCCATAGAGACCCCCCTGTACCACAGAGACCCCCCTGTACAATAGAGACCCCCCTGCCCCATAGCAACCCCCCTGCCCCATAGAGATCCCCTGCCCCATAGAGACCCCCCTGTACCACAGAGACCCCCCTGTACAATAGAGATCCCCCTGCCCCATAGAGACCCCCCTGCCCCATATCAAAACCCCTGCCCCATAGAGACCACACTGCCCCTTTGAGATCCCCATGCCCCATAGAAAGCCCCCTGCCCCACATATCCCCCTGCCCCATAGAGACACCCCTGCCCCAAAGAGACCCCCTTCCCTATATAAACCCCCCTGCCCCAGAGAGATCCCTGCCCCATAGAGACCCCCCTGTACCACAGAGACCTTCCTGAGCCATTGAGACCCCCTGCCCCATAGATCCCCCTGCCCCACACATACCCCTGCCCACAAGAGACCCCCCTGCCCCATCGATCCCTCCCTGCCCCATAGATCCCCCCCGCCCCATAGAGACCCCCCTGTACATTGGAGACCCCCCTGTACAATAGGAACCCCCCTGCCCCATAGATCCTGCCCCACACATCCTGCCCCATAGAATCTGCCCCATAGATCCTGCCCCATAGATCCTGTCCCACACATCATCCCTTCCCCACATATCCAGACCCATAGATCCTGCCCCATTGATCCTGCCCCATAGATCCTGCCCCATAGAACCCTCTGCCCCATAGAACCCCCCCTGTACAATAGAGTCCCCTCTGACCCATAGAATCTGCCCCACACATCCTGCCCCATAGAGACCCCCCTGTACAAAAGAGAATCCCCTGCCCCATAGATCCTGCCCCATAGATCCTGCCCCACACATCCTGCCCCACACATCCTGCCCCATAGATCCCGACCCACACATCCTGCCCCATAGTGACCCCCCTGCCCCATAGATCCCCCTGCCCTATAGAGACCCCCCTGTACAATAGGGACCCCCCTGCCCCACACATCCTGCCCCACACATCCTGCCCCATAGATCCTGCCCCATAGTTCCCTCTGCCCCATAGAGACCCCCCTGTACCATAGAGAACCCCCTGCCCCACACATCTGCCTGCCCCATAGATCCTGCCCCATAGATCATGCCCCACACATCTGCCGTGCCCCATAGAGACCCCGTGCCCCACACATCCCCCTGCCCCATAGATCCCCCTGTACAATAGAGACCCCCCTGTACAAGAGGGAACCCCTGCCCCATAGATCCTGCCCCACACATCCTGCCCCTTAGAGACCCCCTCCCTGTACAATAGGGACCTCCCCTGCCCCATAGATCCTGCCCCATAGATCCCTCTGCCCCATAGAGACCCCCCTGTACAGTAAGGACCCCCCTGCCCCATAGATCCTGCCCCATAGAATCTGCCCCATAGATCCTGCCCCATAGATCCTGCCCGATAGATCCTGCCCCACACCTCCTGCCCCACACATCCTGCCCCATAGATCCTGCCCCATAGTGACCCCCCTGCCCCATAGATCTCCCTGCCCCATAGATCCTGCCCCACACATCCTGCTCCATACAGACCCCCCTGTACAATAGGGACACCCCCCTGCCCCATAGATCCCATTCTGCCCCATAGAGACCCCCCTGCCCCACACATCCTGCCCCACACATCCTGCCCCATAGATCCAGCCCCATAGATCCCCCTGCCCCATAGAGACCCCCCTGCCCCACACATCCTGCTCCATACAGACCCCCCTGTACAATAGGGACCCCCCCTGCCCCATAGATCCCATTCTGCCCCATAGAGACCCCCCTGCCCCACACATCCTGCCCCATAGATTCTGCCCCATGGACCCCCTGCCCCACAGATCCCTCCTACCCCATAGAGACCCCCCTGTACAGTAGGGACCCCCCTGCCCCATAGATCCTGCCCCACACATCCTGCCCTATAGATCCCCCTGCCCCATAGATCCTGCCCATAGATTCTGCCTCACGGATCCTGCCCCATAGATCCCGACCCACACATCCTGCCCCATAGATACGCCCCACCCCATAGATCCCGCCCCATAGATCCCCCTGCCCCATAGAGACCCCCCTGTACAATAGATCCTGCCCCATAGAATCTGCCCTATAGATCCTGCCCCACACATCCTGCCCCATAGATTCTGCCCCACACATATTGCCCCATCGATCCCCCTGCCCCATAGATCCCCCTGCCCCATAGATCCTGCGCCACAGATCCTGCCCCATAGAGACCCCCCTGTACAATAGGGAACCCCTGCCCCATAGATTCTGCCCCATAGATCCTGCCCCACACATCCCCTTTGCCCCATCGAGACCCCCCTGTACCATAGATCCCCCTGCCCCATAGGTCCCCCTGCCCCACACATCCCGCCCCATAGATCGTCTTCCCCATAGATCCCCCTGCCCTATAGAGACCCCCCTGTACAATAGAGAATCCCCTGCCCCACAGATCCTGCCCCACATATCCTGCCCCACACATCCTGCCCCATAGATCCCCCTGCTCGATAGAGACCCCCCTGTACAATGGATCCTGCCCCATAGAATCTGCCCCATAGATCCTGCCCCATAGAGACCCCCCTGTACAGTAGGGACCCCCCCTGCCCCACACATGCTGCCCCATAGACTCTGCCCCATAGCTTCGCCTGCCCCATAGATCCATACTAGCACCCCCAAACCAGTACAGACCCCAATAAAACCAGTACAGACCCCAATAAAACCAGTACAGAGCCCCTCAAACCAGTATAGACCCCAATAAAACCAGTACAGAGCCCCTCAAACCAGTATGAACTCCCAATAAAACCAGTACAGAGCCCCTCAAACCAGTATAGACCCAATAAAACCAGTACAGAGCCCCTCAAACCAGTATAGACCCAATAAAACCAGTACAGAGCCCCTCAAACCAGTATAGACCCAATAAAACCAGTACAGAGCCCCTCAAACCAGTATAGACCCAATAAAACCAGTACAGAGCCCCTCAAACCAGTATAGACCCCAATAAAACCAGTACAGAGCCCCTCAAACCAGTATAGACCCAATAAAACCAGTACAGAGCCCCTCAAACCAGTATGAACACCCAATAAAACCAGTACAGAGCCCCTCAAACCAGTATAGACCCCAATAAAACCAGTACAGAGCCCCTCAAACCAGTATGAACACCCAATAAAACCAGTACAGAGCCCCTCAAACCAGTATAGACCCCAATAAAACCAGTACAGAGCCCCTCAAACCAGTATAGACCCCAATAAAACCAGTACAGAGCCCCTCAAACCAGTATAGACCCCAATAAAACCAGTACAGAGCCCCTCAAACCAGTATAGACCCCAATAAAACCAGTACAGAGCCCCTCAAACCAGTATAGACCCAATAAAACCAGTACAGAGCCCCTCAAACCAGTATAGACCCCAATAAAACCAGTACAGAGCCCCTCAAACCAGTATAGACCCCAATAAAACCAGTACAGAGCCCCTCAAACCAGTATAGACCCCAATAAAACCAGCACAGAGCCCCTCAAACCAGTATAGACCCAATAAAACCAGTACAGAGCCCCTCAAACCAGTATAGACCCCAATAAAACCAGTACAGAGCCCCTCAAACCAGTATAGACCCCAATAAAACCAGCACAGAGCCCCTCAAACCAGTATAGACCCCAATAAAACCAGTACAGAGCCCCTCAAACCAGTATGAACTCCCAATAAAACCAGTACACAGCCCCTCAAACCAGTATAGACCCCAATAAAACCAGTACAGAGCCCCTCAAACCAGTATAGACCCAATAAAACCAGTACAGAGCCCCTCAAACCAGTATAGACCCCAATAAAACCAGTACAGAGCCCCTCAAACCAGTATAGACCCAATAAAACCAGTACAGAGCCCCTCAAACCAGTATAGACCCCCAGTATAGAGGGGCTCTGTACTGGTTTTATTGGGGTCTATACTGGTTTGGGGGTGCTAGTCTGGATCTATGGGGCAGGCGAAGCTATGGGGCAGAGTCTATGGGGCAGGATGTGTGGGGCAGGGTGTTTGGGGCCTGATCTATGGGGCAGGATCTATGGGGCAGGATCTATGGGGCAGGGAGGTCCCTACTGTACAGGGGGGTCTCTATGGTACAGGGGGGTCTCAATGGGGCGGAAAGGATGTGTGGGGCAGGGAAGGATCTATGGGGCAGGGGGGCTTCCTATTGTACAGGGGGGTATCTATGGGAAGGGGAATCTATGGGGCAGGATCTATGGGTCAGTGGTGTCTATGGGGCAGGGTCTATGGGGCAGGATGTGTGGGGCAGGGGGTTCTCTATGGGGAGGGGGATCTATGGGGCAAGATCTATCGGGCAGGATCTATGGGGCAGGATCTATGGGGCAGGGGGGTCCCTATTGTACAGGGGGGTCTCTATGGGGCAGGGGGATCTATGGGGCAGGATCTATGGGGCAGGCGGTTCCCTACTGTACAGGGGGTTCTCTATGGGGCAGGATCTGTGGGGCAGGATGTGTGGGGCAGGATCTATGGGGCAGGGGGGTCCCTCTTGTACAGGGGGGTCTCCATGGGGCAGGGAGGTCTATGGGGCAGGGGGGTCTCTATGGGGCAGGATCTATGGGGCAGATTTTATTGTACAGGGGGGTCTCTATGGGGCTGGGGGATCTGTGGGGCAGGATCTATGGGGCAGGGGGATCTATGGGGCAGGATCTATGGGGCAGGGCCATGTGTGGGGCAGGATCTATGGGGCAGGGGATTCCCTATTGTACAGGGGGGTCTCTATGGGGCAGGGGGATCTGTGGGGCAGGATCTATGGGGCAGGATGTGTGGGGCAGGGGGGTTGCTATGGGGCAGGAGGGATCTATGGGGCAGGGGCATCTATGGTACAGGGGGGTCTTGATGGGGCGGAGGGAATGTGTGGGGCAGGATCTATGGGGCAGGATCTATGGGGCGGGATCTATGGGGCAGATTCTATGGGGCGGGTGGATCTATGGGGCCGGGGGATCTATGGGTCAGGGGGATCTATAGGGCAGGATCTATGGGGCAGGATCTATGGGGAGGGGGGTCCCTATTGTACAGGGGGGGGTCTCTATGGGGCTGGGGGTTTTCTATGGGTCAGGGGGGTCTATGGGGCAGGATCTATGGGGCATGATGTGTGGGGCAGATTCTATGGGGCAGGGCGGTCCCTATTGTACAGGGGGGTCTCTATGGGGCGGAGGGGATGTGTGGGGCAGGGGGGTCTCTATGGGGAGGGGGACATATGGGTCAGGATCTATGGGGCAGGAGGATCTATGGGGCAGGATCTATGGGGCAGGGGGGGCCCTAATGTACAGGGGGGTCTCTATTGTACAGGGGGGTCTCTATGGGGCAGGATCTATGGGGCAGGATGTGTGGGGCAGGGGGGTCTCTATGGGGCTGGGGGTTTTCTATGGGGCAGGGGAATCTATTGGGCAGGATGTGTGGGGCAGGATCTATGGGGCAGATTCTATGGGGCAGGATCTATGGGGCAAGAGGGTCCCTATTGTACAGGGGGGTCTCTATTTGGCAGGATCTATGGGGCAGGATGTGTGGGGCAGGATCTATGGGGCAGGGGGTATCTATTGTACAGGGGGGGTCTCTATGGGAAGGGGAATCTATGGGGCAGGATCTATGGGGCAGATTCTATGGGGCAGGAGGATCTATGGGGCAGGATCTATAGGGCAGGGCGGTCTCTATGGGGCAGCGGGGATGTGTGGGGCAGGATCTATAGGGCAGATACTATGGGGCAGGATGTGTGGGGCAGGATGTGTGGGGCAGGGGGATCTATGGGGCAGGGCTATCTATGGGGCAGGATCTATGGGGCAGTGGGGTCCCTATTGTACAGGGGGGTCTCTATGGGGCAGGGGGATCAATGGGGCAGGATCTATGGGACAGGGAGATCTATGGGGCAGGGGGGGACCCTATTGTACAGGGGGGTCTTTATTGTACAGGGGGGTTTCTGTGGGGCAGGATCTATGGGGCAGGATGTGTGGGGCAGGATGTGTGGGGCAGGATCTATGGGGCAGGATGTGTGGGGCAGTATGTGTGGGGCAGGATCTATGGGGCAAGGGGATCTATGGGGTAGGGGATTCTCTATTGTACAGGGGGGTCTCTATGGGGCAGGATCTATGGGGCAGAATGTGTGGCGCAGGGGGGGTCTCTATGGGGTAGGGGGATCTCTGGGGCAGGATCTCTGGGGCAGGATCTATGGGGCAGGGGGGTTTCTATGGGGCAAGATCTATGGGGCAGGATGTGTGGGGCAGGATCTGTGGGGCAGGATCTATGGGGCAGATTCTATGGGGCAGATTCTATGGGGCAGAGAGATCTATGGGGCAGGATGTGTGGGGCAGGGGAGGTCCCTATTGTACAGGGGGATCTATGGGGCAGGGGGATGTGTGGGGCACGGGGTCTCTATGGGGCACGGCGGATGTATGGGGCAGGATCTATGGGGCAGGATCTATGGGGCAGGCAGATCTATGGGGCAGGGGGTTCTCTATGGTACAGGGGGGTCTCTGTGGGGCAGAGGGAACTATGGGGCAGGATCTATGGGGCAGGATATTTGGGGCAGGATGTGTGGGGGAGGATGTGTGGGTCAGGATGTGTGGGGCCTGATCTATGGGGCAGGGGGATCTATGGGGCAGGGGGATCTATGGGGCAGGGGGATCTATGGGTCAGGGGTGTCTATGGGGCAGTATCAATGGGGCAGGATGTGTGGGGCAGGAGGTGTGGGGCAGGATCTATCGGGCAGGATCTATGGGGCAGGGGGATCTATGGGGCAGGGGTGATGTGTGGGGCAGAATCAAAGGGGCAGGATGTGTGGGGCAGGATCTGTGGGGCAGGATCTATGGGGCAGGATCTATGGGGCAGGATCTATGGGGCAGATTCTATGGGGCAGGATCTATGGGGCAGGGGGGTCCCTACTGTACAGGGGGGTCTCTATGGGGCAGAGGGATCTATGGGGCAGGATCTATGGGGCAGGGGAGGTCCCTATTGTACAGGGGGGTCTCTAAGGGGCAGGATGTGTGGGGCAGGATCTATGGGGCAGGGGTTCCCTCTTGTACAGGGGGGTCTCTATTGTACAGGGGGATCTGTGGGGCAGGGGGATGTGTGGGGCACGGTGTCTCTATGGGGCACGGCGGATGTGTGGGGCAGGATCTATGGGGCAGAATCTATGGGGCAGAATCTATGGGGCAGGGTCTATGGGGCAGAATCTATGGGGCATGATGTGTGGGGCAGGATCTATGGGGCAGGGGTGTCTGTATGGGGCGGCGGGATCTATGGGGTGGGGGACCTATGGCGCAGGATCTATGGGGCAGATTCTATGGGGCAGGATCTATTGTACAGGGGGGTCTCTATGGGGCAGAGGGGGATTTATGGGTAAGATTCTTTGGGGCAGGATGTTTGGGGCAGGATGTGTGGGGCAGGATCTATGGGGCAGGACGTGTGGGGCAGGATGTATCGGGCAGATTCTATGGGGCAGGGGGGGTCCTATTGTATAGGGGGGTCCCTATGGGGCAGGGGGATCTATGGTGCAGGATCTATGGGGCAGGGGGTATCTATGGGGCAGGAGATTCCCTATTGTACAGTGGGGATCTATGGGGCAGGGGGGGTCTCTATGGGGCGGAGGGCATGTCTGGGGATGGATCTATGGGGCAGGATGTGTGGGGCAGGATGTGTGGGGCAGGGGGATCTCTATGGGGCAGGGGGATCTATGGGGCAGGAGAGTATCTATGGGGCAGGACATGTGGGGCAGGATCTATGGGGCAGGATCTATGGGGCAGGGCCATGTGTGGGGCAGGATCTGTGGGGGAGGATCTATGGGGCAGGATGTGTGGGGCAGGATGTGTGGGGCAGGATCTATAGGGCAGGGCGGTCTCTATGGGGCAGCGGGGATGTGTGGGGCAGGATCTATGGGGCAGGAGGATCTCTATTGTACAGGGGGGTCTCTAAGGGGCAGGATCTATGGAGCAGATTCTATGGGGCAGGATCTATGGGGCAGGGGGTTTGCTATGGGGCAGTGGTGTCTCTATGGGGCAGGGTGGTCTCTCTTCTACAGGGGGGTCTCTATGGGTCAGGGGGATCTATGGGGCAGGGGGGTCTCTATGGGGCAGGGGGGTCTCTATGGGGCAGGGGGGTTGCTATGGGGCAGGGGGGTCTCTATGGGTCAGGGGGATCTATGGGGCAGGGGGGTCTCTGTGGGGCAGGGGGTCTCTATGGGGCAGGAGGGTCTCTATGGGGCAGGGGGGTCTCTATGGGGCAGGGGGTCTCTATGGGGCAGGGGGGGTCTCTATGGGGCAGGGGGTCTCTATGGGGCAGGGGGTCTCTATGGGGCAGGGGGGTCTCTATGGGGCAGGGGGTCTCTGTGGGTCTCCCCACACCTTCTCTGCCCCCCAGCGCTGCTGCCCCCCGGCTCCGGGTTCAACCTGCACCCGGCCCCACACCTGGTGCTGCCCCACAGCTCCCGCCCCACAGCTCCCGCCCCACAGCTCCCGCCCCACAGCTCCTGCCCCACAGCTCCCGCCCCACATCTCCCGCCCCACAGCTCCCACCCCACAGCTCCTGCCCCACAGCTCCCGCCCCACAGCTCCCGCCCCACATCTCCAGCCCCACATCTCCTGCCCCACAGCTCCATCCCCACAGCTCCCGCCCCACAGCTCCAGCCCCACAGCTCCCGCCCCACAGCTCCCGCCCCACAGCTCCAGCCCCACAGCTCCTGCCCCACAGCTCCATCCCCACAGCTCCAGCCCCACAGCTCCAGCCCCACACCTGGTGCTGCCCCACAGCTCCAGCCCCACAGCTCCATCCCCACAGCTCCCGCCCCACAGCTCCTGCCCCACAGCTCCAGCCCCACAGCTCCAGCCCCGACCCCCCTGGCCCCGGGGGCCGCAGCTTCGGCCCCCCAGAGCTGCAGCTGGACGGGGACAGGGGGGGCCTGACCCACAGATTGACCCAGAGATCAGCCTGACCCATAGACTGACCCATAGATCCTGCCCCATAGACTGACCCATAGATCCTGACCCATAGATCATCCTGCCCCATAGGTCTGACCCATAGAGTGACCCATAGATCCTGCCCCATAGACTGCCCCATAGATTGACCCATAGATCCCCTGCTCCACAGATCCTCTGCCCCACAGATCCCCCACTTGTGGGTCCCAGCCCCCTGCCCATGGGTCCCCCAGCCCCACACATCCTCCTACTTGGGGGTCCCAGCCCCACATATCTCCCCAATTATGGGTGCAGCCCCCCACTTATGGGTCCCAGCCCCACACTTGGGGGTCCAGCCCCACACTTATGGGTCCCCCACCCCCCAGGCTGCTGGTCGGGGCCCCAGTTGGGGGGCGGCTCTTCCAGTGCCGCGTGGCGGGAGCTGCAGTGGGCGGGTGGGGGAGGGGTGGGGGGAGGGGAGGGGGAGGGGAAGGGGGGAGGGGCTAAGGGGGGGGGAGGAGGAGACCATGGGGAGCCAAACCCCGCCCACAGCGCCACAGGCCCCGCCCACTGCAATAGCCCCAGTGACCCCAGTGACCCCCCAGTGACCCCATGGCCCCTCCAGTGACCCCAGTGACCCCATGGCCCCCCCAGTGACCCCCCAGTGACCCCACTGCCCCCCAGTGACCCCCCCAGTGACCCCAGTGACCCCCCAGTGACCCCAGTGACCCCATAGCCCCCCCAGTGACCCCCCAGTGACTCCAGTGCCCCCCAGCGACCCCCCCAGTGACCCCATGGCCCCCCCAGTGACCCCGGTGACACCCCAGTGACCCCAGTGACCCCAGTGACCCCAGTGACCCCATGGCCCCCCCAGTGACCCCAAGGCCCCCCCAGTGACCCCAGTGCCCCCCCAGGGTGCCTGCAGGGGAAGGTAGACCTGGTGTTCGTGTTCGATGGGTCCAACAGCGCGACCCCCCCAGTGACCCCAGTGACCCCCCAGTGACCCCATGGCCCCCCAGTGACCCCAGTGACCCCACTGACCCCATGGCTCCCCAGTGACCCCAGTGACCCCCCAGTGACCCCATGGCCACCCAGTGACCCCAGTGACCCCAGTGACCCCATGGCCACCCAGTGACCCCACTGACCCCATGGCTCCCCAGTGACCCCAGTGACCCCCCAGTGACCCCATGGCCACCCTACTGACCCCATAGCTACCCCACTGACCCCATGACCCCATGGCCCCCCCAGTGACCCCAAGGCCCCCCCAGTGACCCCAGTGACCCCCCCAGTGACCCCCCAGTGACCCCATGGCTCCCCCAGTGACCCCAGTGACCCCCCAGTGACCCCATGGCCCCCCCAGTGACCCCAGTGTCCCCCCAGTGACCCCATGGCCCCCCAGTGACCCCATGTCCACCCAGTGATCCCAGTGACCCCAGTGCCCCCCCAGTGACCCCATGGCCCCCCACTGACCCCAGTGCCCCCCCAGTGACCCCATGGCCCCCCCAGTGACCCCACTGACCCCATGGCTCCCCAGTGACCCCAGCGACCCCAAGGCCCCCCCAGTGACCCCATGGCCCCCCCAGTGACCCCAGTGCCCCCCCAGTGACCCCATGGCCCCCCAGTGCCCCCAGTGACCCCCCAGCAGTTCGGCACCACCCGGGACTTCATGGTGGACGTGATGGAGCAGCTGGAGAACACCAGCAGCCGGGTGAGCGCCCCCTGCCGGCCGGGAGGACTGGGGGGGGGGGTGGTTGTGGGGCTGGAGGCGACCTGTGGGGCTGGGGGACCCATAGACCTCTTGGGGGGTGGGACCTGTGGGGCTGGAGGGGACCTATGGGGATGGGGGACCCATAGATCTCATGGGGGGGCTGGGAGATGTGGGGCTGGGGGACCCATAGATCTCATGGGGGGTGGGAGATGTGGGGCTGGAGGGGACCTATGGGGCTGGAGGGGACCTGTAGGGCTGGGGGACCCATAGATCTCATGGGGGGGTGTAGGAGATGTGGGGCTGGAGGGGACCTATGGGGCTGGAGGGGACCTGTAGGGCTGGGGGACCCATAGATCTCATGGGGGGTGGGAGATGTGGGGCTGAGAGACCCAACAGACCCCCTTGGGGGTGGGATGTGTGGGTCAGGAGGCCCCACAGACCCCCCCCACATCCCTCCTCCCCCCCAGTTCGGGGGGGTCCAGTTCTGGGCCGGGGGCAGCCCCAGTTCCTGTCCACAGCCCCATAGCCCCGCCCACAGCCCCATAGCCCCGTCCACAGCCCCATAGCCCCGCCCACAGCCCCATAGCCCCGTCCACAGCCCCATAGCCCTGTCCACAGCCCCATAGACCCATCCACAGCCCCATAGCCCCGCCCACAGCCCCATAGCCCCGTCCACAGCCCCATAGCCCCGTCCACAGCCCCATAGCCCCGCCCACAGCCCCATAGCCCCGCCCACAGCCCCATAGCCCCGCCCACAGCCCCATAGCCCCGTCCACAGCCCCATAGCCCTGCCCACAGCCCCATAGCCCCGCCCACAGCCCCATATCCCCGCCCACAGCCCCATAGCCCCGCCCACAGCCCCATAGCCCCGCCCACAGCCCCATAGCCCCGTCCACAGCCCCATAGCCCCGCCCACAGCCCCATAGCCCCGCCCACAGCCCCATAGCCCCGCCCACAGCCCCATAGCCCTGCCCACAGCCCCATAGCCCTGTCCACAGCCCCATAGCCCCGCCCACAGCCCCATAGCCCCGTCCACAGCCCCATAGCCCCGCCCACAGCCCCATAGCCCCGTCCACAGCCCCATAGCCCTGTCCACAGCCCCATAGCCCCGTCCACAGCCCCATAGCCCTGTCCACAGCCCCATAGCCCCGCCCACAGCCCCATAGCCCTGTCCACAGCCCCATAGCCCTGTCCACAGCCCCATAGCCCCGTCCACAGCCCCACGTCCTGTCCACAGCCCCATAGCCCCGCCCACAGCCCCATAGCCCCGCCCACAGCCCCATAGCCCTGTCCACAGCCCCATAGCCCTGCCCACAGCCCCATAGCCCCGTCCACAGCCCCATAGCCCCGCCCACAGCCCCATAGCCCCGTCCACAGCCCCATAGCCCCGTCCACAGCCCCATAGCCCTTTCCACAGCCCCATAGCCCCGCCCACAGCCCCATAGCCCCGCCCACAGCCCCATAGCCCCGTCCACAGCCCCATAGCCCCGTCCACAGCCCCATAGCCCTGTCCACAGCCCCATAGCCCCGCCCACAGCCCCATAGCCCCGCCCACAGCCCCATAGCCCTGTCCACAGCCCCATAGACCCGTCCACAGCCCCATAGCCCCATCCACAGCCCCATAGCCCCTTCCACAGCCCCATAGCCCCTTCCACAGCCCCATAGCCCCTTCCACAGCCCCATAGCCCCGTCCACAGCCCCATAGCCCCGTCCACAGCCCCATAGCCCTGTCCACAGCCCCATCGCCCCGTCCACAGCCCCATAGCCCTGCCCACAGCCCCATAGCCCCTTCCACAGCCCCATAGCCCCATCCACAGCCCCATAGCCCCGTCCACAGCCCCATAGCCCCATCCACAGCCCCATAGCCCCGTCCACAGCCCCATAGCCCCGCCCACAGCCCCATAGCCCTGTCCACAGCCCCATAGCCCCGTCCACAGCCCCATAGCCCTGTCCACAGCCCCATAGCCCCGTCCACAGCCCCATAGCCCCGCCCACAGCCCCATAGCCCTGCCCACAGCCCCATAGCCCCGCCCACAGCCCCATAGCCCCGTCCACAGCCCCATAGCCCCGTCCACAGCCCCATAGCCCTGTCCACAGCCCCATAGCCCCGTCCACAGCCCCATAGCCCTGTCCACAGCCCCATAGCCCCGTCCACAGCCCCATAGCCCTGTCCACAGCCCCATAGCCCCGTCCACAGCCCCAGGTCCTGTAGCTGTTCAGGGGTGAAGCTCCAACCCACCGGGCGTGAGAAAGTGCCCAGGGAGTTGCCCATCCTCGGCCACGTCCCCTGCCACTCGTGACTCTCTGGCCTCGCAGGACACTCCTGAGTGGTGTTCATGACCCTTTAGCTTCATATTGAACAAGAGCAGAACCACGTTCACCAACCATAACGACAGCAAAACGCCAGTTGGAATATCCCAGGGATACTGGAGACTTTCCAAAGCTGTTCCCAGAGCTGTTGTCTTGAGCCCAAAGGAGGAGGAAGCAGCGTGGATATTTCTCTCTGTACTCCCCCCACACCAGCTGCCGTTATTAACCCCTCCCTGTCCAGAGAGTGGACAGGGCAGCAAAACCTCATACAGGTACCAGCACAAGTTCATGATCAACGATATCAGGAAATACCAGAGCATCCTGGCCAGAGGCTGCTTAAATCAAAGTGCTTATCACAACTTTGACTTAATTACAATCCAGTCAGGGTCAGATCTACCGTTATCCCAACCTTTTGGGCCCAAATTTGGGAGCCAAAAAGACTGTCGTGGTTTCACCCCAGCTGAGGGCCAAGATCCACGCAGCTGCCTGCTCCTTACAGGAAAAGAGCAGGTTAAAGGGAAGGGGAAGGGGGGTGAGAAGTAAGGGAAGGGAAAAAGGAAGAGAAAGGGGCAAATAACCCCAAGATCAAGAAATTAAGAGGCCCGTGGGTTGGGATAAGGATAGTTGACTAAGATAACAGAAAGATACAATGTAACAATACTAACAGGACTTCAAAGCAAAAATATATGAAGCTGTTGATACACAATGCAGTTTCTCACCGAACCACACAACTCAGGCCGTGCCACCCAGAGCCGTCCCAGAACCCGACCGTCCCCCACGAACCGCGCGTCCCGGAGCCGCCCCAGGCCTTCCTCCCGTCAGCCCCCGATATCCTGGGCAGGACGTAACTGGCGTGGAATACTCTCTTTGGTCAGCTAGGTCACCTGTCCTGGCTTCGCCCCTCCTTTCTCATGAAGAGCTGAGAAAGTCCTTGACTGTCTGACAGCAACTAGAAACATCAGGGTGTTATCAGCACTACTCCCATCTTACTCTCAAACACAGCATTCATCCGCTGTTACAAATGAAATTAACTCCATCCTGACCAAAACCAGGACATTCTCCTTCATCGTCGGCTTCGTTGTCAATTTTTCTCCTTCGTTGTCATTATTTCTACTTCGTCGGCTTCGTCGTCGTTTTTTCATCTTCGTCGTCGTTTTTTCTCCTTCGTCGTCGGCTTCGTCGTCGTTTTTTGTCCTTCATCTATTTATCTCCTTCGTCTTCATTTTTTCACCTTCGTTGTCGGCTTCGTCGTCGTATTTTTTCCTTCGCCATCGTTTTTTCTCCTTCATCGTCGTTTTTTCTCCTTCGTCGTCGGCTTCGTTGTCGTTTTTTCTCCTTCATCGTCGTTTTTTCTCCTTCGTCGTCGGCTTCGTCATCGTTTTTTCTCCTTTGTCATCGTTTTTTCTCCTTCATCATCGTTTTTTCTCCTTCGTCGTCGGCTTCGTCATCGTTTTTTCTCCTTTGTCATCGTTTTTTCTACTTCGTCGTTGGCTTCATCGTCGTTTTTTTCTCCTTCATCGTTGGCTTCGTTGTCGTTTTTTCTTCTTCGTCGTCGTTTTTTCTCCTTCGTCGGCTTCGTCGTCGTTTTTTTCCTTTGTCGTCGTTTTTTCTTCTTCATCGTCGGAAATGTCGTTGTAGTTTTCTCCTTCATCGTCGGATTTGTCACCGTTTTTTCTCCTTCGTCGTCGTATTTTCTCCTTCGTCATCATTTTTTCTCCTTCGTCGTCCTTTTTTCTCCTTCGTCGTCGTTTTTTCTGTTTCGTCGTCATTTTTTCTCCTTCGTCGTCGGCTTCGTCGTCGTTTTTTCTCCTTCGTCGTCGTTTCTTCTCCTTCGTCGTCGTTTTTTCTCCTTTGTCTTCGGCTTCGTCGTCGTGTTTTCTACTTCTTCGTTGTCTTTTCTCCTTCGTCATCGTTTTTTCTCCTTCGTTGTCGGCTTCGTTGTCAATTTTTCTCCTTCGTCGTCATTATTCCTACTTCGTCGGCTTCGTCGTCTTTTTTTCTCCTTCGTCGTCATTTTTTCTCCTTCGTTATCGGCTTCGTCTTTGTCTTCGTCGTACTTTTTTCTCTGTCGTTGTTTTTTCTCCTTCGTCGTCGATTTTTCTCCTTCGTCGTCGTATTTTCTCCTTTGACGTCGGCTTTGTCATCATTTTTTCTTCTTCATCGTCGTATTTCTCCTTCGTCTTCAGCTTCGTCATCCTTTTTACTCCTTCGTCGTCATTTTTTCTCTTTCGTCGTCAGCTTCGTCATCGTTTTTTGTTCTTCGTTGCCGTTTTTTTTTCTTCGTCGTCGGCTTCGTCATCCTTTTTTCTCCTTCGTCGTCATCTTCGATGTCGTATTTTCTCCTTCATCATCGTTTTTTCTCCTTCGTCGTCGTTTTTTCTCCTTCGTCGTCGGCTTCGTCGTTTTTTCTCCTTCGTCGTCAGCTTCGTTGTCAATTTGTCTCCTTCGTCGTCATTATTCCTACTTCGTCGGCTTCGTCGTCGTATTTTCTCCTTCGTCGTCGTTTTACCTCCTTCGTCGTTGGCTTCGTTGTCGTTTTTTCTCCTAAATCGTCGTATTTTCTCCTTCATCGTCGGCTTCGTCATCGTTTTTTCTTCTTCGTCGTCTTATTTCTCCTTAGTCTTCGGCTTCGTCGTCGTTTTTTCTCCTTCGTCGTCGTCTTCCTCGTCGTTTTTTTTCCTTCGTCGTTGTATTTTCTCCTTCTTTGTCGGCTATGTCGTCATTTTTTCTCCTTCGTCGTCGTTTTTTCTCCTTCGTCATCGATTTTTCTCCTTTGTCGTCGGCTTCGTCGTCGTTTTTTCTCCTTCGTCGTCGTTTTTTCTCCTTCGTCGTCATTTTTTCTCCTTCCTCGTCGGCTTCATCGTTGTTTTTTCTCCTTCGTCGTCGGCTTCGTCGTCGTTTTTTCTCCTTCGTGGTCTTTTTTCCTCTTTCGTCGTCGACTTCGTTGTCAATTTTTCTCCTTCGTTGTCATTATTTCTACTTCGTCGGCTTCGTCGAAATTTTTTCTCCTTCGTCGTCGTTTTTTCTCCTTCGTGGTCGTTTTTCCTCCTTCGTCGTCGGCTTCGTCGTCTTTTTTTCTCCTTTGTCATCGTTTTTTCTACTTCGTCGTCGGCTTCGTCGTCGTTTTTTCTCCTTCGTCTATTTATCTCCTTCGTCTTCATTTTTTCTCCTTCATTGTCGGCTTCGTCGTCGTATTTTTTCCTTCGCCATCGTTTTTTCTCCTTCATCATCGTTTTTCCTCCTTCGTCGTCGGCTTCGTCATCGTTTTTTCTCCTTTGTCATCGTTTTTTCTACTTCGTCGTCGGCTTCATCGTCATTTTTTCTCCTTCATCGTCAGCTTCGTTGTCGTTTTTTCTCCTTCATCGTCGTATTTTCTCCTTCGTCGTCGGCTTTGTCATCGTTTTTTCTTCTTCGTCGTCGTTTTTTCTCCTTCGTCGTCGGCTTCGTCGTCTTTTTTTCTCCTTCGTCGTCGTTTTTTCTTCTTCATCGTCGGAAATGTCGTTGTAGTTTTCTCCTTCATCGTCGGATTTGTCACCGTTTTTTCTCCTTCGTCGTCGTATTTTGTCCTTCTTCGTCGTTTCTTCTCCTTCATTGTCAACTTCGAAGTCATATTTTCTCCTTCGTCGTCATTTTTTCTCCTTCATTGTCATTTTTTCTCCTTCGTCATCCTTTTTTCTCCTTCTTCGTCGTTTTTTCTGTTTCGTCGTCATTTTTTCTCCTTCGTCGTCGGCTTCGTCATCGTTTCTTCTCCTTCGTCGTCGTTTCTTCTCCTTCGTCGTCGTTTTTTCTCCTTTGTCTTCGGCTTCGTCGTCGTGTTTTCTACTTCTTCGTTGTCTTTTCTCCTTCGTCATCGTTTTTTCTCCTTCGTCGTCGGCTTCGTTGTCAATTTTTCTCCATCGTCGTCATTATTCCTACTTCGTCGGCTTCATTGTCGTTTTTTCTCCTTCGTCGTCATTTTTTCTCCCTCATTATCGGCTTCGTCTTTGTCTTCATCGTAGTTTTTTCTCCGTCGTTGTATTTTTTCCTTCGTCGTCGTATTTTCTCCTTTGTCGTCGGCTTCGTCATCATTTTTTCTTCTTCATCGTCGTATTTCTCCTTCGTCTTCGGCTTCGTCGTCGTTTTCTCTCCTTCGTCGTCAGCTTCGTTGTCAATTTGTCTCCTTCGTCGTCATTATTCCTACTTCGTCGGCTTTGTCGTCGTTTTTTCTCCTTCGTCGTCGTTTTACCTCCTTCGTCTTCGTCTTCGTCGTCGGCTTCGTCGTCGTTTTTTCTCCTTTGTCTTTGTTTTTTCTCCTTTGTCATCGGCTTCATCGTCGTATTTCTCCTTCGTCGTCAGCTTCGTTGTCGTTTTTTCTCCTAAATCGTCGTATTTTCTCCTTCGTCGTCGGCTTCGTCATCGTTTTTTCTTCTTCGTCGTCTTATTTCTCCTTAGTCTTCGGCTTCGTCGTCGTCTTTCTCCTTCGTCGTCGGCTTCGTTGTCGTTTTTTTTCCTTCGTCGTCATATTTTTCTCCTCCGTCGTCGGATTTGTCGTCGTTTTTTCTCCTTCATCGTCGTTTTTTTCCTTCGTCGTCGTTTTTTCTTCTTCATCGTCGTAAATGTCGTTGTAGTTTTCTCCTTCATCATCAGATTTGTCACCGTTTTTTCTCCTTCGTCGTCGTATTTTCTCCTTCTTCGTCGTTTCTTCTCCTTCATTGTCATTTTCAAAGTCATATTTTCTCTTTCGTCGTAATTTTTTCTCCTTCGTCATCATTTTTTCTCCTTCGTCGTCCTTTTTTCTCCTTCGTCATCGTTTTTTCTGTTTCGTCGTCGTTTTTCCTCCTTCATCGTCGGCTTCGTCGTCCTTTTTTCTCCTTCTTTGTCGGCTTCGTCGTCGTTTTTTCTCCTTCGTTGTCGTTTTTTCTCCCTCATTATCGGCTTCGTCTTTGTCTTCATCGTAGTTTTTTCTCCGTCGTCGATTTTTCTCCTTCGTAGTCGTATTTTCTCCTTCGTCGTCAGCTTCATTATAGGGCTGAAAGCTGGTCGGTAGGCCGAACAGGCACACACAGCCCCCCCACAAACACAACCCCCCCACTCCCAGGCTGCCCGACGAGCTACTGTGGTGCACTTTTGGGATGCAGAGGCCTTTTCAGCTGCAGGAGCAGAGCTGGCTGAGCAGAGGCCTAACTGAGTAGAAGCCTTTTCCCAGGCCCCAGTTCAAAAGTCCTGAAGAAAAAAAAAAAAACCCCAAACTTCCTAGTAAACTCCCGGGGCTGAAATCTGTTTGTAGGCCGAACAGGCACACACAGCCCCCCCACAAACACAACCCCCCCACTCCCAGGCTGCCCGACGAGCTACTGTGTTGCACTTTTGGGGTGCAGAGGCCTTTTCAGCTGCAGGAGCAGAGCAGCCTGAGCAGAGGCCTAACTGAGTAGAAGCCTTTTCCCAGGCCCCAGTTGAAAAAGTCTTATGACAAAGGAAAAAAAAACCCACAAACTTCCAAGTAAACTCCCGGGGCTGAAATCTGTTTGTAGGCCGAACAGGCACACACAGCCCCCCCACAAACACAACCCCCCCACTCCCAGGCTGCCCGACTAGCTACTGTGTTGCACTTTTGGGGTGCAGAGGCCTTTTCAGCTGCAGGAGCAGAGCAGCCTGAGCAGAGGCATAAAGGAGTAGGAGCCTTCCCTGGGCCCCAGTTTAAAAAGTCTTATGACAAAGGAAAAAAAAAAACCCCACAAACATCCTAGTAAACTCCCGGGGCTGAAAGCTGGTCGGTAGGCCGAACAGGCACACACAGCCCCCCCACAAACACACCACCCCCACTCCCAGGCTGCCCGACTAGCTACTGTGTTGCACTTTTGGGGTGCAGAGGCCTTTTCAGCTGCAGGAGCAGAGCTGGCTGAGCAGAGGCCTAACTGAGTAGAAGCCTTTTCCCAGGCCCCAGTTTAAAAAGTCTTATGACAAAGGAAAA
>NW_028168717.1:87500-95000 GCF_964237585.1 Gallinula chloropus
CGGTAAAGAAGCCCGGGAAACCCCACGGACGGAGGGGAGCAGGGGGAGGAAACGCGGCCACCCGGAGGGGCACGCGCCCCACCGCCGCCGAGACACGGCCCCCCAACCCTCTCCGGCCTCGCGGGAGACACAGGCAACACCTCGCAACGACGGGAAGCGAAGCGGAAAGGAGACCTACCCGGACCGAGCACCGGACAACCACCCACGCGCCTCCCCCGTTACGGGGAGAACACGGGCAGAGCCGGCCCGCCGAGGGCCCTCTCCGACGCGACCCGAAAGGCCTCATCGATCAGCAGACAAGACAAGCTACGGAAGGTAGCGGGGGGCCCCGCGGCCACGGTCCTGGGACAGCAACTGCCACGCGTGCTCTACGCGCCGCGCCCTTCCCGGGAGACAGGGGCGGACAGCGGTGACACGGGGCTCTGCGCGCGAGCGGCCGCATCGGCAGGGAAACGGCAACGCCAGCCTCGGCAGCGGCAGAGCCGGCACACGCTGGGAAGCCTCCCTCACCGACGCGCCCTCGGCGCCGCATCGATCCAACTCGGGGAAAAAAAAAAAGCAGCGGCCGGAGCGGGGAAGCGGCGGGTGCCGCGAGCCAACCGCTGCCGACCACCTCTCTCCCCCCCGTCGGGAGATCCACGGGACCACGGAAAAAAAGCCTCGCGGCAGGCGCCAGGCGGCACGGCACCCCCGGTCCCCGAGGCCGTCGGTCGAGCGCCGGCGACCGCCGCCGGCCACCGATCCGCGCTCCCCTCACAGCCCGCGAGGAACAAAAAAAGCCGGCAGACGCTGAGCAAGGGCGACCCAAGAGCCGTCTCGCTCTCAAAAGCTGCCAGAAACACCGCTCTGTCCCGTTTAAGGCCGGAGACGGCACGCCAAAGACCGGCGGGAAATGAAGAAAAAATTTTTACTGAAGGAAAAATTTTACTGGAGAAAAAAACTTTACGAACAAAAAATTTTACCGAAGGAAAAATTTTGCCGAGGAAAAAACTTTTGCTGAAAAAAAAAAATTTACTGGAGGAAAAACTTTTACGGAAAAAAAAATTTTGGAAGAAAAAAACCAGCCAAACGAAAAGCCACTTTTTTCACCGGGACCTCGGGACGCGGCGGCCACCCTCGCCCGATCGGATCCCCGCGCTCTCCGCGGCCGGAGGGTGAAGGCACGGCAGGCTCCCTTCGTGTGTTCCGGCCAACCCCCCGGGCTTCCAGCGCTCTCTCGTGACGGCCTCCCCACCGCCGGCCAACCGCGGCCTTCGCCCTGCGCCCGCCACTACCCATCCGCACACGCTTTCACAGCCCACCGGTAGGCAACGGCTGCCGCACTCTGCCCTCGGCCACGGCTCCCTACGAATCCCGACTCACCGGGGATGCCCCACGGAGGCTCGGATCAGCATGAGCCAACCGGGGGCGCGCGACGCCGTGCCGACAAGCAGGAGCGGTGCCGAACCACCGTGGGTACCCCGCCGAGAAGGACGCCCTGTCTGCGGCAGACTAGCGCGGGTAGTGGTCGGTCGCTGCTGTGTGTTTGCCCTCGAGGCGAGTCACCGCTCGCACCCATAGGACGGAGATAGACGCCTCCTCCCCCGAAAAGCTCCAAGAGATTTCCATCTCAACGACGGCAAGGGGCGCCAGTCAACGCCCGGGTTTACCATGATGCAACTGGAGGTAACGAAAATAAGCGACCCCTTACGGCCGCTGCCGAGGGCCTGGTAGACCTGACGGCCGCTGCCGAGGGCGTGGTAGACCTGACGGCCGCTGCCGAGGGCGTGGTAGACCTGACGGCCTCTGCCGAGGGCCTGGTAGACCTGACGGCCGCGGCCGAGGGCGTGGTAGACCTGACGGCCGCTGCCGAGGTCCTGGTAGACCTGACGGCCGCTGCCGAGGGCGTGGTAGACCTGACGGCCTCTGCCGAGGGCCTGGTAGACCTGACGGCCTCTGCCGAGGGCCTGGTAGACCTGACGGCCGCTGCCGAGGGCGTGGTAGACCTGACGGCCGCTACCGAGGGCCTGGTAGACCTGACGGCCGCTGCCGAGGGCGTGGTAGACCTGACGGCCGCAGCCGAGGGCGTGGTAGACCTGACGGCCTCTGCCGAGGGCCTGGTAGACCTGACGGCCGCTGCCGAGGGCGTGGTAGACCTGACGGCCTCTGCCGAGGGCCTGGTAGACCTGACGGCCGCTGCCGAGGGCGTGGTAGACCTGACGGCCGCAGCCGAGGGCGTGGTAGACCTGACGGCCGCTGCCGAGGTCCTGGTAGACCTGACGGCCGCTGCCGAGGGCGTGGTAGACCTGACGGCCTCTGCCGAGGGCGTGGTAGACCTGACGGCCGCAGCCGAGGGCGTGGTAGACCTGACGGCCTCTGCCGAGGGCGTGGTATACCTGACGGCCTCTGCCGAGGGCCTGGTAGACCTGACGGCCGCTGCCGAGGGCGTGGTAGACCTGACGGCCTCGGCCGAGGGCGTGGTAGACCTGACGGCCTCTGCCGAGGGCGTGGTAGACCTGACGGCCGCTGCCGAGGGCGCGGTAGACCTGACGGCCGCTGCCGAGGGCGTTGGTAGACCTGACGGCCGCTGCCGAGGGCGTGGTAGACCTGACGGCCGCTGCCGAGGGCGTTGGTAGACCTGACGGCCGCTGCCGAGGGTGCGGTAGACCTGAGGTCTGCTGCCAAAAGCCTGGTAGACCTGAGGTCCGTTGCCGGGGGCCTGGTAGACCTGACGGACTGTGTCGGAGCACCTGGGTAAGGCGCCGGGCCCCCCCCGCGCGGTGCCAGGACGACGTGGTGACCGGCCGCGATACTCTCTCCCCCAACACCCCGTTGTTTTCATCCACCACGTTCCCTGAACGTGAGCAAATCTGGTCCAAGGTCCACCCTGTCCAGCTGGTCGGTAGGCCGAACACACATACACAGGCCCTCCCCCCACACAAGACCACCACTCCCAGGTATCCACACGAGCTGCACCGGAGTACTTTTGGGGTGCACAGGCCTTTTCAGCTGCAGGAGCACAGCAGTCTCAGGAGAGGCCTAACTGAGTAGAAGCCTTTTCCCAGGCCCCAGTTTAAAAAGTCTTATGACAAAGGAAAAAAAACCCACAAACTTCCAAGTAAACTCCCGGGGCTGAAATCTGTTTGTAGGCCGAACAGGCACACACAGCCCCCCCCACAAACACAACCCCCCCACTCCCAGGCTGCCCGACTAGCTACTGTGTTGCACTTTTGGGGTGCAGAGGCCTCTGCAGCTGCAGGAGCAGAGCTGGCTGAGCAGAGGCCTAACTGAGTAGAAGCCTTTTCACAGGCCCCAGTTTAAAAGGTCCTGAAAAAAAAAAAAAAAAATGGAAACTTCCAAGTAAACTCCCGGGGCTGAAATCTGTTTGTAGGCCGAACAGGCACACACAGCCCCTCCACAAACACAACCCCCCCACTCCCAGGCTGCCCGACTAGCTACTGTGTTGCACTTTTGGGGTGCAGAGGCCTTTTCAGCTGCAGGAGCAGAGCAGCCTGAGCAGAGGCCTAACTGAGTAGAAGCCTTTTCACAGGCCCCAGTTTAAAAAGTCTTATGACAAAGGAAAAAAAAAACCACAAACTTCCAAGTAAACTCCCGGGGCTGAAATCTGTTTGTAGGCCGAACAGGCACACACAGCCCCCCCCACAAACACAACCCCCCCACTCCCAGGCTGCCCCACGAGCTACTGTGTTGCACTTTTGGGATGCAGAAGCCTCTGCAGCTGCAGGAGCAGAGCTGGCTGAGCAGAGGCCTAACTGAGTAGAAGCCTTTTCACAGGCCCCAGTTTAAAAGTCCTGAAGAAAAAAAAAAAACCCCAAACTTCCTAGTAACCTCCCGGGGCTGAAATCTGTTTGTAGGCCGAACAGGCACACACAGCCCCCCCCCACAAACACAACCCCCCCACTCCCAGGCTGCCCGACGAGCTACTGTGGTGCACTTTTGGGGTGCAGAGGCCTTTTCAGCTGCAGGAGCAGAGCAGCCTGAGCAGAGGCATAAAGGAGTAGGAGCCTTCCCTGGGCCCCAGTTTAAAAAGTCTTATGACAAAGGAAAAAAAAAAACCCCACAAACATCCTAGTAAACTCCCGGGGCTGAAAGCTGGTCGGTAGGCCGAACAGGCACACACAGCCCCTCCACAAACACACCACCCCCACTCCCAGGCTGCCCGACTAGCTACTGTGTTGCACTTTTGGGGTGCAGAGGCCTTTTCAGCTGCAGGAGCAGAGCTGGCTGAGCAGAGGCCTAACTGAGTAGAAGCCTTTTCACAGGCCCCAGTTTAAAAAGTCTTATGACAAAGGAAAAAAAAACCACAAACTTCCAAGTAAACTCCCGGGGCTGAAATCTGTTTGTAGGCCGAACAGGCACACACAGCCCCCCCACAAACACAACCCCCCCACTCCCAGGCTGCCCGACTAGCTACTGTGTTGCACTTTTGGGGTGCAGAGGCCTTTTCAGCTGCAGGAGCAGAGCTGGCTGAGCAGAGGCCTAACTGAGTAGAAGCCTTTTCCCAGGCCCCAGTTTAAAAGGTCCTGAAAAAAAAAAAAAAATTGGAAACTTCCTAGTAACCTCCCGGGGCTGAAATCTGTTTGTAGGCCGAACAGGCACACACAGCCCCTCCACAAACACAACCCCCCCACTCCCAGGCTGCCCGACTAGCTACTGTGTTGCACTTTTGGGGTGCAGAGGCCTTTTCAGCTGCAGGAGCAGAGCTGGCTGAGCAGAGGCGTAACTGAGTAGAAGCCTTTTCCCAGGCCCCAGTTTAAAAAGTCTTATGACAAAGGAAAAAAAAAACACAAACTTCCAAGTAAACTCCCGGGGCTGAAATCTGTTTGTAGGCCGAACAGGCACACACAGCCCCCCCACAAACACAACCCCCCCACTCCCAGGCTGCCGCACGAGCTACTGTGTTGCACTTTTGGGGTGCAGAGCCCTTTTCAGCTGCAGGAGCAGAGCTGGCTGAGCAGAGGCCTAACTGAGTAGAAGCCTTTTCACAGGCCCCAGTTTAAAAAGTCTTATGACAAAGGAAAAAAAACCCACAAACTTCCAAGTAAACTCCCGGGGCTGAAATCTATTTGTAGGCCGAACAGGCACACACAGCCCCCCCCACAAACACAACCCCCCCACTCCCAGGCTGCCCGACTAGCTACTGTGTTGCACTTTTGGGGTGCAGAGGCCTCTGCAGCTGCAGGAGCAGAGCTGGCTGAGCAGAGGCCTAACTGAGTAGAAGCCTTTTCCCAGGCCCCAGTTTAAAAAGTCTTTCGACAGAGAAAAAAAAAAAGCAAACTTCCTAGTAAGCTCCTGTTGCTGAAAGCTGGTCGGTAGGCCGAACACACGTAGACACAGGCCCTCCCCCCACACAAGACCCCCACTCCCAGGTATCCACACGAGTTGCTCCGGAGCACTTTTGGGGTGCAGAGGCCTTTTCAGCTGCAGGAGCAGAGCTGGCTGAGCAGAGGCCTAACTGAGTAGAAGCCTTTTCACAGGCCCCAGTTTAAAAGGTCCTGAAAAAAAAAAACAAAAATGGAAACTTCCTAGTAACCTCCCGGGGCTGAAATCTGTTTGTAGGCCGAACAGGCACACACAGCCCCTCCACAAACACAACCCCCCCCCCACTCCCAGGCTGCCCGACGAGCTACTGTGTTGCACTTTTGGGGTGCAGAGGCCTTTTCAGCTGCAGGAGCAGAGCTGGCTGAGCAGAGGCCTAACTGAGTAGAAGCCTTTTCACAGGCCCCAGTTTAAAAAGTCTTATGACAAAGGAAAAAAAACCCCACAAACTTCCAAGTAAAATCCCGGGGCTGAAATCTGTTTGTAGGCCGAACAGGCACACACAGCCCCCCCACAAACACAACCCCCCCACTCCCAGGCTGCAACACGAGCTACTGTGTTGCACTTTTGGGGTGCAGAGGCCTCTGCAGCTGCAGGAGCAGAGCTGGCTGAGCAGAGGCCTAACTGAGTAGAAGCCTTTTCACAGGCCCCAGTTTAAAAAGTCTTATGACAAAGGAAAAAAAAAAAACACAAACTTCCAAGTAAACTCCCGGGGCTGAAAGCTGGTCGGTAGGCCGAACAGGCACACACAGCCCCCCCACAAACACAACCCCCCCACTCCCAGGCTGCCCCACGAGCTACTGTGGTGCACTTTTGGGGTGCAGAGGCCTTTTCAGCTGCAGGAGCAGAGCAGCCTGAGCAGAGGCATAAAGGAGTAGGAGCCTTCCCTGGGCCCCAGTTTAAAAAGTCTTATGACAAAGGAAAAAAAAAAACCCCACAAACATCCTAGTAAGCTCCCGGGGCTGAAAGCTGGTCGGTAGGCCGAACAGGCACACACAGCCCCTCCACAAACACACCACCCCCACTCCCAGGCTGCCCGACTAGCTACTGTGTTGCACTTTTGGGGTGCAGAGGCCTTTTCAGCTGCAGGAGCAGAGCTGGCTGAGCAGAGGCCTAACTGAGTAGAAGCCTTTTCACAGGCCCCAGTTTAAAAAGTCTTATGACAAAGGAAAAAAAAACCACAAACTTCCAAGTAAACTCCCGGGGCTGAAATCTGTTTGTAGGCCGAACAGGCACACACAGCCCCCCCACAAACACAACCCCCCCACTCCCAGGCTGCCGCACGAGCTACTGTGTTGCACTTTTGGGGTGCAGAGGCCTTTTCAGCTGCAGGAGCAGAGCTGGCTGAGCAGAGGCCTAACTGAGTAGAAGCCTTTTCCCAGGCCCTAGTTTAAAAAGTCCTGAAGAAAAAAAAAAAAAATCCAAACTTCCTAGTAACCTCCCGGGGCTGAAATCTGTTTGTAGGCCAAACAGGCACACACACACAGGCCCTCCCCCCACACAAAACCCCCACTCCCAGGTATCCACACTATCTGCTCCGGAGCACTTTTGGGGTGCAGAGGCCTTTTCAGCTGCAGGAGCAGAGCTGGCTGAGCAGAGGCCTAACTGAGTAGAAGCCTTTCCCCGGGCCCCAGTTTAAAAAGTCTTACGACAAAGAATAAACCCCCCCAAAACTTCCTCACAAGCTCCCGGGGCTGAAAGCTGCTCGGTTGGCCGAACACACACACATACGCACGCACAGGCCCTCCCCCCCATACAACCCCTCCACTGCCAGGCTGCCCCACGAACTTTCTGCAGCGCAGTTTTTCGATGCAGGTGCATTCAGAGCCGCAGGAGGAGTGCAGGCCGATTAGATGTGCCTGCCTCTGTGCCAGGCCCTGGCAGTGCCTACTTTTACAAGCGGAAAAAAAGAAATGAAGGTAACTCGTAATAAGCTCCCGGGGCTGAAAGCTCTTCCTGGGCTGAACACCGCTCCCCGCCCCCCCCCCCCCCCCCCCCCACCAGCCCGGGGCCGCTCTGGCTAAATTTGTGGTTAACGGGGAGTCGTAAACAGCAGTGCATGGCACCGCACCTGCCAGCCCGGCCGGGCTCGATCCCGCACCGCACCTGTAACATGCCGCACCGTAGGGTCCGGCACGGCCCGGCACGGCCCCGCTCGCCGGAAGAGATTTCCAGGAGACG